>NW_026889266.1:0-12795 GCF_032173495.1 Musca vetustissima
ATGTTCAATTTCCATTTACTTTATCATGTACATATGTTTATTTTTTTGAAGAAAAAACCCCGAAGTTGAGCAGTAAAGTTGCAAACGGAATGATGAGTTAAATAATCCCTCACAGTTTTGGTTTAGGGTATAACTAAAACCGTTCATAGGTTATTCGTCAAAACTCGGACCTATAGTGAAAGTGGGGTATTAAACATATTTAGAATCAGAAATGTATATATTTACCTAAATTACCAAAAACTAATTTTCGGAATGTAACGATTCCAATGTAGGGAAAAGTCGTTAGTCACACAGCTTTTAGGATAAGAACGGCTGTATGAATTTTAATGATGAGTAATAACATAATTGCTTAAAAATCGGATGAAATCTTACAAATACTTTAATTACAAGCTTATTTAAAATGAAAAGTGACGATTGTTTTCACCAGAAAGATGTCAGAACATGGAACTATATTTAAAAAGTTCTGCGAAGCAACCCACTCAGCCCCCAATAGGAGTTGATGTTGCTGACTAACTTATATGTGTATATGTTTAAAAAATTATATCCATGAGAATTTTAAAATGCAAAACAACGTTTGTGTGTCAGATAGAGTTTGAATAAAATAACAAATAAATAAAGTAGAGATTTTCTACATATAGTCGCTTTTTAGTGGTCTATGTCAAAACAGGGTCTCTCTACATTTATAATATACTGAAAGGGGGTTTATCCTTTGAATCATTATCACATCGGTTGGAAAATTATTGTATTGTTAAGTAACTGAAGAGAAGCCATTACATCCAGAAAATGTCACTGTTTTCTAGAAAACCACGATGGAAGACTGTCACCGACTTTTATTGTCTGCTATTGAAGAATACAACTTGGGGAATATGTGATTTCGACATTCGTCATTTTATGGCTGAGATATCGGCCAATATGACTTAAAAAGTGGTCGAAAAGTACCCCATAAGAATCAATGTTTGCGTCATTTTGCGCGGAGTTCATTTAAATTGTATAATTTAACGGTTAAACTTTATAATAAACATATATGGGAAATTACAAAATTCTTTTAAAATTCCATAAAAAAATTTGAAAAATTTTTTTGCGAGCAAAGTCATGATTTTTGGTACATAGGTTAAGAAAAATATGCTGATTCGAAATATGTTCACGTTCACAAATTCGGATGCTGCGCACAAAAGTTATAGCGATTTTAAATCTTGTATTTCAAATATAAATTAAATTAATTCCTATTTGTTGTAATTCACGAATTTCTTCACAAATGGTTAAACACATCTGTTTTCTTTGCATACTACTCAAATCACATTGAAATACGGTTTAATAGTCGCGAAAAACAAATAAAAGCTTCAAGATATCAGAAAATAAAATAAATTAATTTTTAATTAAATCGAAATGTTTTTTGAATTTTAGATTTTTTTAGTATGGTTAAGGGAATAAAAAAATAAAAAAAAAAAAAATGACTAAATATATGCAGTTACAATACATAAAAATTATCAATATTTAAAAGCATGCAATTCGCGTAATAGTTGAAATCAGTTGATGCGCATGCGGTTTTCGTATAAACCGAATCAATGTCTTTCAATAATTATGAATTTTTCGATGTTTAATTTAGCGGTCAAAGTGTGCAGCTCGATGCACTTTACTATCCAAGAACCCTAAAAATGGTTAAAAATCACGCAACGTGCATACAATTTTTATGCGCATCCGATTTCAGTAATATCCTATGAAAATACACAAAAGACCACCTATTTTAAAAGGATCCGTTAAGAACCGCAATCGATTTTGGATAAAATACGCATATTATTCGCGTATCGATATATTTTTGACCTATTTTCACACAGATTCGCGAATATGATAACACAAGAATGAATGTAAGTGAAATCAATTCGAAGAAAAACGCGATTATATACGCGAATTTGACAAAATACGTTTTTGCAGATTTTCCCACATTCAAGGTAAATATATCCGCCGTTTTGTTGGGCGGAATTGAACATGGATGGGCTCATTAGATCCGGCACGTAAAAAAACTAAAATCACGCGGGGTTCCACGGAATTTGAATGGACTTTCTTAATTTTAGACTCAAAAAATATGTTTTTTATAAAAATTTACGCACCAAATTTTCGTCTTTGGAACCCAATTGCAAAGAAGCTACGGTGAGCACATTCATGAGATATACACTAAACGAAACAAAATCACGAGTTCTACAATCCTATAAATAGTTTTGTCCATTATCTGGATGCCCATCCTAATTATAAGAAAAATTAAGAAAACACCGAAAATCCGGCTTCAAAATCATACATTAGAATCGTATTGTCCACGGGGTATTCTGCATCTTAGTCACTGATCACATGTGAGTGCGTTGTGTAGTTTAGCCACAAATCAGGAACGATCACGAAAAAACTCGTTGGCTTCAACACATTTTCACCCATTTTTTTAAATTACCACCATCACAGCTTCCACCAAACTTATTATTTATTAACAATATTTTAAGATTTTGGCAAGAACACTTCATTTTATAGAAATGAATTTAAATTAAATGCAATATGTTCATATTTCCCGAGTTAGAAGCTTGCAAACCTCAGTTTCAAGGAATTTAAAAGATTTTCGTAATTTCCCATATGTATATCATGAAAAACATATTTTAAATGTGTTTCATTTACTTTTGAAACTAAACAAATGGATAACTCTGTATAATACAAATTTGATTTTTTTTCAAAATATTAGCAACTAATGATTTGTGTACATGAAGGATTGAACTAAGAGGCTCTGTCTATGTATATGATCTAGTTTTGGTTAAAATATTTTGATGTGTAAAACTTGGATCAAAGAGCTTACTTACTTACTTCGAGCTTACCTACTTACCCATTTACAAACAATTTTAAATCAACTTTAAATTGTCTAACACTATATGTATTTCGGTGAGACACATTTCCGTGGTATCGAATTGTATATACCCTCATTAGTCTTATTGCTGGCGGTCTAATATTTAGCCTTACGGTTGGGGGTATAAAAGCGTACACAACTCGACAACTAGTCATAGCTAGAACTGACAAGATTGTCACCCTTTAAGGCGACGATAGTAAAAACATTGTCTGTGTGTAAAAATTAAGTAATGAATGCATCAAAAATTTTTCATAGTGAAATCATACCTTCTTGCACCGAGAGAAATCAAGTGGTCTTGCAAGATAAAATATTCAAGGGTCATGCTTCGAATGTCGTATCGACACACGACCATTTTACTGTTACGTTGACCAGTCTCTTTTTCACGTGTTTTTCGAATTGGCGACTTTGTAGTACATATTATAATACGAAAATGTTCATTTCAAACAGTGCACGCTGCCTGCTATGTGCATCATCATATGTTGCATGTTGTCGTATTTGTTGTTGTTTGTATCAGCCAGCAGGCAGCATACTGGCTCGTAGATCGGTTAAAGAGTTGGGCTAAACAATATTTAACAAGTTGGTTGAGGAACGATGTGTACTTTCGGCTGTTAAGTCACTGGCACCCATCTATCCATCCAGTTTCCAAGGTATCATTTGTTCAGTGTCCCTGATAACCAAAAGTAAATTGTTTAACCAGTGTTCAGTGTTGCTGGTGGTAATATGTGGCGCAGCGCTACCGACTGTTCGTTGGCTAGTCGTTGGTGATGGCTATGCTGGAGTCGTGGTGCTGTGCCAAGGTAAAACTACTTGACACAAATAAAAATATTAACATTCCAAATGAAGACTGAGCACTGAAGACGATGTTGATGGTGATGTTGATGACGATCATGAAGTCAAAACGAAAGAATCCTGCCAGTCACTCACCACTAGTTGCTCAATATCATTTATGTTTTTGTTTTGGTGACGGGAACTAAAAATCTGATTTCAAATAAGTTTCATAACGTTTTGTGAATGGTGTAAATGAATTTAAGCATCAGATAATACGACATTAGCCATTATCCCTTTGTGAGGTACGAGCTCTTTAAATGTAATAACCTAGTAATTAACCATTGGTGCAAACTATTGTTCCTGCATCCGTATTTTTGATTTTAAAACCAGTAAGGAAAGTAGTAAAGTCGGACTGGGCCGACTATATGATACCCTTCACCACTTTGGGGATATTCTACATATCGTTAGCTAAAATGCAAAAAGGCGTAACTATCAAAAAATTGAAAATTGACTTTTTGAATGAATATTGTGAATGTCAATAAACTACATGTGTTGACAAAGTCAATTTTCAATTTTTTGTTAGTAACGCCTTTTTGCTAACGATATGTATCTTTACAGATGCCGTCTTTTCGAAGGAACATTGATTTCATACTTTTTAAATAGACTTTAAGCAAACTTTACGCACGCTATTTGGTATGCTTCACTGTTTAAAATGTAATATCAATCAAGCATCCATTGATTATTTGGTTTACAATCAACATGAATTTATACTAATTTCAGTACGTTTTGCCAATCGGCCTAACTATGGGTCTTTAGTACACCATTTACTTAAAATCGGACGAAAGTATATATAGGAGTTATATGCAAAACTGAACCAATTTCAAGAAAACTGGACACACACAAGGTTATAGTAACTTCAGTACATTGTACAAAATTGTGTGCGGGTCGGCCAATCTTTGGCTCTTTAGTGCACAATTTACATTAAATCGGACGAAAATATATATTGGAGCTATATCTAAATCTGAACCGTTTTGGCCCTATTCCAAATTTTGTGCAAATCGAAAGATATATAGGGACTTTGGAGACCCATTAACTTTATATCGGACGAAAATATATATGGGAGCTATATATAAATCTGGACCGATTTTCGCTTAGAATTAATTCAGTACGCTGTGCCAAATTTCATGCAAATCGAAAGATATATAGGAACTTTGGTGCCTCATTTACCTTAAATCGGACGAAAATATATACGGGAGCTATATCTAAATCTGGACCGATTTTCGCTTAGACTTAATTCAGTACGCTGTGCCAAATTTCATGCAAATCGAAAGATATATAGGAACATTGGTGCACCATTTACATAGAATCGGACAAAACTATATATGGGAGCTACATCTAAATCTGAACCGATTTTCTCGAAACTTGGCACACATCATTCTGCACCTAATTCAGTACTCTATGCCAAATTTCATGCAAATCGAGTGATATATAGGGACTTTGGTGCACCATTTACCTTAAATCGGACGAAACTATATATAGGAACTATATCAAAATCTGAACCGATTTTCTCGAAACGTGGCACACATCACTCTGCTCCTAATTCAGTACTCTATGCCAAATTTCATGCAAATCGAAAGATATAGAGGGACTTTGGTGTCCCATTTACCTTAAATCGGACGAAACTACATATGGGAGCTATATATAAATCTGAACCGATTTTCTCCAAACTTGGCACACATCATTCTGGACCTAATTCAGTACTCTGTGCCAAATTTCATGCAAATCGAAAGATATAGAGGGACTTTGGTGGACCGTTTACCTTAAATCGGACGAAACTATATATAGGAGCTATATCAAAATCTGAACCGATTTTCTCGAAACTTGGCACACATCACTCTGCGCCTAATTCAGTACTCTATGCCAAATTTCATGCAAATCGAATGATATATAGGGACTTTGGTGCACCATTTACCTTAAATCGGACGATACTACATATGGGAGCTATATCTAAATCTGAACCGATTTTCTCGAAACTTGGCACACATCATTCTGGACCTAATTCAGTACTCTGTGCCAAATTTCATGCAAATCGAAAGATATAGATCGGACGAAAATATATATGGGAGCTATATCTAAATCTGAACCGATTTTTCCCAATTTCAATAGGTTTCGTCCTTGGGCCAAATAAGTGACTTCTGCCAAATTTCATCCAAATCGGATTATAAATGCGACCTTACTTTGTTTACAATTTAAATCTACAGACGGACATAAAATAAAGTGATTCTATGCATATTCTCAAAAGGAACCATGTGTCTATCTCGTTTCCTTTTGCCTGTTACAAACATTTGCACAAAGACATAATACCCTGTACCACAGTGTGGTGAAGGGTATAAATATGGTTTTAAAATATTATTGTATTATTACAAACTAGTAGATTCTTGTAGTACGAGAACAGACTAAACAATATTGTATAGGTTCGAGAACAGAAATTGATTTTAGAAAATTTGATAATATGAAATTTATTACATACCCGCCCAACCCGAAACGATTGATTTTCTAAAACAATGGTGTTGCAATTCTAAAATTGGTATGTAAATGTGAACTGGTTTTAGAGAAATAAACAAAAATGAAATAAATGAATATAAAATGTTTATTATAAACTAACAGACCCTGCAAACGTTGTTTTGCCATCTATAATGTCCACGGAAATATATTTAAGGAAGCATAATGGAATATAAAGTGAAGTATGATTATAGCGGCCTTGTAGGGTCCAAGTAAATTAGCTCTTTGTAGAGGAAGTTCAAGATATCCATTACAAGGCAAAACATAGACTTATTATAAATTCAGTAAGAAATTGGTAGGTTTTGTGTCCTTTTTGAAAATACATAAGTTGCTTCTCTTTTTCTTCGATGAACCTGACATTTTTTTTGTAGAGGTTGTAAGCGTTATCGTAAAATTTAATTCAGTTGAGGATTATCATTGTTCAGTATTACATATATTTTCAGCGCGTTCTTTATAAACAAATTAAAGTATATGAAAACTGAAATATCGAGTTTTCCGAATGGTGCTCTTTAGCTTTTTAAGTCTATTGGTTTCGTCGGTTTCTGCACCACCACTTGTTGTTACACTAGATAGCAGAAGCTATCAACGTATTCAAATGCTTGGCCTTGTAGCATGATGTTTTCTGTACTGGTGTACAGAAAGTACAGAAAATAACTCCATGAAAATTAACTATGGGGTTTTTTTCTCTTATATATCCAGGTTTTCTACCCAACTGCATGGTGGATATCTTGTAAGATAGAAAACATATATCATTCGCATAATCTAAGTCTTCGAGTTGACGGGGAAGACTGCTGCGGAATCCCTTTTTTCTGCGATCAACTTCATTCATTATTTCATCCAGTACAATTCTGAACAGTAGGAGTGACAGAGGACATCCATGATTTACGCCCGCGTTTGTTGCGAGACGGTTGGCTTATATTCCATTCTGACGATCAGATGGTTCTTAGAATATCGTCTTTATTATTTTGATTATTTTCTGGGGTTCTTCCTTATTCCTCAATGCTTTTCATATGGCAGTTCGTCTGATCGAAAGCTTCCTTAAAGTTGAGTGGTACCCCCTGTATATACTATTGATTGTTCTAATATGACTCCTAGGGTGTTGGTCCACACCGATTCTGTTTGGTCTGAAGTCAGTCTGTTCATCTCTTAGATTGTTTTCTACTTGAAGTTGAATTCTTTTATATGTTATGGTTGTTAGAATTTTGTATATTTTTTCTTATTAGGCAAGCAGTAAAAAATCGTAATGGTAGAGGAAGAATGATGAAAAATTTCAAAGATAAAGAGGACGTTTCGAAGAAAGTAGACACGGCACTGAAAATAACGAAATGTACAATAGCAAATTGCTATGGAGGGGTTTATGCTTTCAAAAAAAAAAAAATATTGAATTAATTAACAGCACACAAAAGATCAACATCAAAAAAATTTTGCTACTACACACACACCAATAACCAAACAACCAAATTTATTTGTCCACTTGATTTCACTCTTAGAGTAAACTCTTACTCTAAATCGAATATTTGGACTCATACTCTTTTTCTTCAACAAGTAGTACTCGCGAGCACTCCCAAACAAAATAAAAGAGTGGAGTATTTTTCACTCGCGAGTAAAATCGAGCAAATCTGAGCTCTGATAGCAATACAATGGAAAATTTGAAACGGATTTGGTTTAAAAAACATGGGATCTTAGGTTCGACAGAAGACACAAACAACCATTAAAAACAAAAAAATAATAATAATTTTAGTAGGGTGTTACGAAGCGCCAAGGTTATACCTTTGTGTTTTTTTTTTTCAAACAACAATGACTACAGATGATCTATACACCCACATTTTTATAAATACTATGTTTTCTACTCCTATTTCGAATCTTATAGCCAATTTCTAGAAGGATTTTATTTAAAAAAAACATGTGTCTTTTTTCGGTTTTGAAAAAAATATACAAGTAGCTAGAAACAAATGTGTGGTTTTAAAAAGTTCAAAAAATTGACTCGCCGTTTTTGTGCGTGTAGGAAATTTCCCTGCTTATCGCCGGTATAGTATCACATTTTGGTGTAGGTGCCGCATAGTGGTACCGGTAAATCTTTACGATCATCCTGTTTTTATTTGAGTAAAATGTCACACATAATAACTTATATTTTCGAACATAACAAGTCTTGATTCGATGTAACATGAGAGTATACAATGATCGGGATTAATCATAGATTTCTCTTTTTTTGGCTTTATATTATTAAATATAAATTTCTTTTCATTTTAAATATTTTTTTAAGTCTATGACAATCCAATTGATTGTTGAAAATTAACATATCAAGGTTTATTCATAATGCCATGTACAGACGAGCGTTGTTCGCTCTCTCATTCGTTGTTCGACCCTTATAGTACGTTTACATTTAACCGGATTTCGTTAACCCAGTGGGTTTCAATTGTCAATTCCTTTGTATATTTGTCAAATAAATCCTCATACAGTAGGTTAAACCGGTAAAAAGTTCTAATGTATACAGCGTTTTAATTATGAAGTAATTACTTACTTCGCCATACAAAATTGTCTGATCGAACACCGACTTTTGTACATTGTTCAATTCGAATCACTCCCTGAATAACCAAGAAATTTGTCCCATTCCTAACAATTGAGAGTATTTATCGAAAATAAATTAATATTGACAGCATGGAAATATTTATAAAATCTTCAAACTTTTTTAGTAATATTGAAAATGATTAATGAAAAGTAAAAAAATTGTATAGTTTTTATATATGCAGCAAGAAGTAAATTTGCATTTCTTTCTCCTTGGTTCTAATTAGCGTACAAAACAAGAAACAAATGTGGGGAAACTCAAACAAAAAATTCTCAATTTTTTTTTTATGTGTCTGTGTGTGACATTTGAATTGGGAAAATATAAAAATTTATTAAAAACATTAAATTTTCAGAAAAAATGGAAAACATGAATGAAATGTAAATAGCAGGGACCGAAAATGACAGTTATTTTTTAAAATGCGAACAAAAAATCTTCATGTTAGAGACATGGGACACCAATAGTGTCATATACCAATAGATTCGTATTGAGGAGCCCATTAAGGATATTGAGTGATCTTGACAAAACACTCTCAATTCCCATGTTAAGGATTATTTTTTAACGGAAAAAATAAACGTTGATTTTTAACTGTTAAAAATGATTTTTATTTTTTCCGTCAAAAATAAAAGTCTTTTGGGATTTTTATTTTCTCCGTCAAAAATAAAATTATTTTTGGGATTTTTATTTTTTCCGTCAGAAATAAAAGTCTTTTTGGGACTTTTATTTTTTCCGTCAAAAATAACAGTCTTTTGGGATTTTTATTTTTTCCGTCAGGAAATAAAACTCTTTTTACGTAAAGAAGTTTATACAAATTGTAATCAGTTATAAAATTACAATTTATAAATCTCTGTCCTTATTACAATAAAGGTACACATAAGTAATCAAGATCAAAGGTAAAAAATATTTGTTATAAATTGTTAAAAAATAGTGTAGTGTACCAAATCATGAATATTAATATATTAATATATATTAATTAAAGAATCATTCCCCTGACTATTAGGTCAAAGGATATATAACTGGTACCAAACTCTATATGTTTATTTACGTAAAAAGAGTTTTATTTCCTGACGGAAAAAATAAAAATCCCAAAAAGAGTTTTATTTTCTGACGAAAAAAATAAAAGTCCCAAAAAGACTTTCATTTTTGACGGAAAAAATAAAAATCATTTTTAACAGTTAAAAATTAAAGTTTATTTTTTTCTTTTAAGTGATTATTTATACTCTTTCGAGTCGAGCTTGATGATCTAAATTTTGCAATGAAAAGGAAAGCCAGGAGAAGAACCTACGTACCCACCATTATGCGACGCGTTTCGCCGTTGGTTAAGCGGCTCATCAGGCATATTGGGCTATGTGGCTTTACAAAGGTCGTACGTTGATAACTTGTATTTATTCCGCCCTGATGCGAAACTTGCATATGCGAATTAAATTCAAATTTGTCAAAGTTCGACATTTGTCTTCATTCTAGGAACAGTCCTTTTCAAAGCAGATTTTTGTTGTAGCGATGGATAATTAATCCACACACCTACAATTGCTTCCATGGTATACACATGTTTTTGCGCAACCGTTTTGGAAGTGTGTTGATTGGCTCAGAACGTTGAGTGGTCTTGGCAACATTTGTGTTGCTCCGAGGACCTAGGTTCGAGCCCTAGCCGTGCTCGGCTGAAATTAATTTTTGTTATTTGAATTTTTGTGATCATTTTGAAAGTGATTTTAAGTGATTATTTATACTCTTTCGAGTCGAGCTTGATGATCTAAATTTTGCAATGAAAAGGAAAGCCAGGAGAAGAACCTACGTACCCACCATTATGCGACGCGTTTCGCCGTTGGTTAAGCGGCTCATCAGGCATATTGGGCTATATGGCTTTACAAAGGTCGTACGTTGATAACTTGTATTTATTCCTTTCATTGGCTTTCCTTTTCATTGCAAAATTTAGATCATCAAGCTCGACTCGAAAGAGTATAAATAATCACTTAAAATCACTTTCAAAATGATCTCAAAAATTCAAAAAACAAAAAAAAAAGTTTATTTTTTTCCGTTAAAAAATAAATAATTAAAGTGGATTTTTTTATTTATGTCACATAATAACAGTTATTTTTTACCTGATTCGATATAACCGTTACGGTCCCTGGTAAATAGCTATGGGTTCTTAGTATATTCAGGAGAAAGAATTTTTTTGTTTAAATTCATAGATAATACACACAAATAAGTTGAGATTTCGGTGTAAAAGGAGTAACAACAAATTTGAAAAAGAAAATTGTGATGACATGTATTAAGAATAGTGTTGTATGAACGGGTTAATTCATGTAGGTAATTCTGAGAGCGAACTACGTTGATCGAATGTCCGTCAGAACATGGTATAAGGCATGAATTCGCCTGCCTGTTAACTTTATGCATAAACCTTGGAACATATATTGAGATTTTCGCCCAAAAAAACACGAAGTGAGGATATCATAAAGGTTCGATATAAAATGTGTGGAAATGCAAATATCCTTCAACATATATTTTGCCACATATTCTCAAAATTTCATTAAAACTTATCCACATCGGTCTTGACGTTCTTTAAAAATATTTTTCTTTCAAGATTTTTGCGGATTTTTCATAAAAAAATTTCCTTAAAAACCTTCCAACTACAATCATGGACACATGACTGAAATTTTGAGTCGATCCAGCCGTTCTCAATTGATAAGTGAATACATTTTTTACACAATTTTTATATATATAGATATATAGCTTTTGCTGAATATGTAATTCCCGTCAAATTTGAATGGACTTCGACCGAATTCGCTGAAATTTAGTACGTCGAGTTTTTATTAGGTAGCAAATCTCTCCACTATAAATAATAAATGTAGGTCCATTTTTTCGGGTACCCCCATATAAGGGTACCCCCCAATTTTCTGTATTTTGGTGTTCTTGAACGCGTTTTCAACCAAATTCTTTGTAATTTTGTTTTTTGTAGTCATATATGGCAACAAACCTCCCTCCAAAAATTATTAATATTCGCCCCCTTTTAGGGGTGGTCCCCTTATAATCCCCTTTTTATACCCTTCACCGCACTGTGGTACAGGGTATTGTATCGTTGTGCATATGTTTGTAACAGGCAAAAATAATCGAGATAGACCCATGGTTCCTTTTGTGAATATGCATAGGATCACTTTCTGAGTCGATTTATGCAAGTCCGTCTGTCCGTCCATGTATTTTTGTTAACAAAGTACAGATCGCATTTATGATCCCATTTGGATGAAATTTGGCACAGGTCACTTAATTGGCCCAAGGACGAACCCTATTGGAGAAAATCGGTTTAGATTTAGATATAGCTCCCATATCTATTTTCGTCCTATTTAATTTTGCACAGAGTATTGAATTAGGTCTAGATAGTTATATGCCAAGGTTTGTTGAAATCGGTTCAGATTTAGATATAGCTCCGATCAGCAACGTACACAGGATTTCATTTCGGGGGGGGGGGGGGGGCCGGCAGTACAAAATGAAAAAATTCGCTGTTGCAAACATAAATTTACTGTGAAAAAAATTCATAACGGGGGGGGGGGCGTGCCCCCAGGGCCGCCCCCTGCGTACGTCCCTGGCTCCGATGTATAGTTTCGTCCGATTTAATGTAAATAGTGCACCAAACTCCCAATAGTGGTCCGACTAAAGTAACATTTTGCACAGAATACTGAATTAGGTCCCGACTGATGTATGCGAAATTTCTATATCTACAGGATATTGTAGATATTAACATGTCTTGCATGTACCCATAGTGGTGAAGGGTATTTATATAGTCGGCCCCGTCCGACTTTTGAACTTTCCTTACTGGTTTTCAGTGACGATAATAGTGATACAACTGTGCCTATGTCCATAACTATTTGACATGTGACCAACTCAATGCTTAAGTGTTTCATACACTAGTTTCGACATAAAACATCAGTCTGAAGGCACGAAATTATGTGCAACAATTTTATAGGTACGTTCAATATCGTATAATGGATGGTAGCAATACGTACTAGTTGAAGCGTACACATAACATAAC
>NW_026889267.1:0-12689 GCF_032173495.1 Musca vetustissima
AACATTATTAGGGGGTTTGATTTTCTGAGTGTGGGCAACTAAACCGACGCCTGAACCCATTTTTTTATAAATCTTTTGGCTGAATTCGCGGCACATATTAGCTCACTATTTCAACGGGTGATGGAAATAGCTACCCCAGGTGACACCGCGGGGAGTTTAGTGTCCTCAGTTGAGATGAAAGAGGGACCAAGATAAGCCTGGACTTCGCCATGTTAAAACCAATCAGAGCCGTCGCTTGGTATCTATCATCCCCTACTCCACGCCCAGGCCTTGTATAGACTCTTGAAAAAATATTTAAATAAATCACGCCTTGTTAAGACCATTGATTTGTTTTAATCCACGCCTTGTATAGACCCTAAAAAATCCACGCTTTGTTGTGATCCTATTTCGAAAATTATACGCCTCACTACTGGTGTGGATTCAGAACACTGTGCCCTCCTTTATATTAACCATTGTAAAATCTATTAAAACTGTAGCATTGTTTAATAGTCACTTCCAGGGTTGTTCCATTTTATTTCAATTTTAATTTCGTGTTGGGAACGTTTAAGAAACTAAAAAATTGGGTTTCCCGCAAAGTTTAAAGCCGCGTCCCATAATTTTCTGCAGATTCTTTGCTCCCGAATTTGAGAGTGCTCCATTGCCCTAGCTTTCACATGTGAGCTTTCACCATACGTATTGTGGTCTCAATGGCCATCAACTGTCAACCATCATCATCCATTGATGTGACCAGTAGTGGCAACATCATTTTTGTTGTTGTTGCCTTTCTTTCAACATTGTTTATTATCAGCAACATATCATTGACGACATTGTTTGTGACCATCAGTGTCATCAACAACAACATAATTGTTGTTGTCGTCACCATCAACATTACCATTGATATCGCCGTTGTCATCGTCAACGTCGTTCTCATCGTCATCATCATCAACATCGTCGTTATCATTAACTTTGACAATATCAACTGTCACCTTATTGTCGTTGTTGTTCATATGAACTTAAATGCTGGTGATGGTGCTGTTGTTGTTGTTTTTGTTGCAGATGCAGTGTTGTTCATATTTTTATACAAAATATTATATATACATATATACATGTTATATGAGGCATTGCAAAAGTATTGATAGATATTTTTAAAAAAATGTATAAAAATATTTTTTCAAGGGTCAACAATATGCGTGGGTTTTTTTTAATATTCTTTAAGGGTCAGCAATAGGCGAGGATTTGTATACCCTACACAACTATGTTGTCAGGGTATTATTCCTTTGTGCAGCCTCAAAAGTTTGTAACGCAATATTGGTCCTAGACCCACCTTTAAGTATACCGATCGTCATATCTCGACTAGCTGAGTCGATCTAGACATGTGTGTCCGTCCGTTCATTATAATTTATAAACACGATACAGGCCACAGTTATGGACCAATCTTCACGAAATTTTGCATGTAGGATGGATTCTGGTCAATGAAGACCCCTATTGTTTTTGGTAATGATCGGTCAATATTTAGGGGATGAAATGGAAATGGTGAAATGGTGGCTCCAGTAGCCACAGTTTTAATAAGAACATCGTGAAATTTTACATGGAGAAGAGGATCGGACCAAAGAAGAAGCATGCCAGTTTTGATAAAGATCGGTCATTATTTAGCGGGTCAAATGGACCCTGACTTTTGTGTGAAAATTTACAACATTTTTATTATAGCCTACACCATACTGTGGTACAGGATATGTTTGAAACAGGCAAAAATAATCGAGATAGACACATGGTTCCTTATGAGAATATGCATAGAATCGATTTATGCATGTCCGCCCGTCCGTCCGTCTGTTGATGTTAAATTGTAAACAAAGTACAGCTTCGAATTGGATGAAACTGGGCACAGCTCATTTATTTGGCCCAAGGACGAACCCTATTGAAATTGGGAAAAATCGGTTCAGTTTTAGTTATAGCTCCCATATACATTTTCGTCCGATTTGATGTAAATGGTGTACCAAAGTCCCTAAATACCTTTCGATTTGCACGAAAGTTGACATAGCGTAGTGAAATCAGCCTAGAATGATGTGTGCAAAGTTTCGTGAAAATCGGTTCAGATTTAGATATAGCTCCCGTATATATTTTCGTCCGATTTTAGGTAAATAGTCCACTAAATTCCCTATATATCATTCGATTTGCACGAAATTTGGCATAACGTACTGAGTTAAGCATAGAATGATGTGTGCAAAGTTTCGTGAAAATCGGTTCAGATTTACATATAGCTCCCATATATAGTTTCGCCCGATTTAAGGTAAATAGTGTACCAAAGTATTTATGTATCTTTCGATTTGCACGAAATAGCGTACTGAATTAAGTCTGGAATGATGTGTGCAAAGTTTTGTGAATATCGGTTCAGATTTAGATCCAATTTAAGGTAATTGGTACATCAAAGACCCTATATATCTTTCGATTTTCCCGAAATTTGGCATAGCGTAATGAATTAAGCCTAGAGTGCTGTGTGCAAAGTTTCGCGGAAATCGGTTCAGACTTAGATGTAGCTACCATATATATATATATATATTCATTCGATTTTAGGTAATTGGTGCACCAAAGTCCCTATATATCTTTTAATTTGCGCGAATTTTGATATAGAGTACTGAATTATGTGTAGAATGATGTTGCTAAGCTTAGTGAAAAGATCTAATATAAATTAGTCTCTGGCAAGTTTCCTGAAATCGATTCAGATATAAATATATAACAAACACACGACGTCTGTTAGGATACATATGTAGAATATGGCCAAAGTTGTGAAGGGTATCATATAGTCGGCCCAGTCCGACTCTACTACTTTCCTTACTGGTTATTCTATGGCGTATATATTTGCCCCTGAAGCACATATACCCGAGAAGTATATCCAAGATAAGTTGTTGACCTTCAAATTGATACCATATATGGCTGTATGTACTCCGATGTGGGAGTTATACGTTATTAGGTAAAGGTTACTATGTGCATAGTATTACTATTACTCCATTAGAGTACGGAAATGTCGCGCTGATCGCTTTGAAATTGTGCATGAAGTTTCCATTATGCTCAAGGACGACGCCTATAGTTTTCGGTGAAGTTGAGATTTCATTCAGGGGGGGGTGCAATAAACCGAAAACTTTAATTTTGTCAGATTTTCTAGTCGCTGCACAGTGGACGATTGGGCCTCGTTAGCGGCATTTAATTAATTAATAACAAAAAACGATATCTTCAGTTGGTTTTTTTCACAGCTCAGAAAAAAGTCATAGAATTTTATAAGAAAAAAACAAATGTTCTTATTTCTTTTTTAATTTTTAAAATTATTTTTATTTTTTTTTTTAATTTTTATTTTTTTTTTTTATTTTAAAAATCTTTTTAACTTCATTAAACAAATTTTATAAATCAAAATTATCTTCGGAATCAGAATCAGGCATATCTAGATGCTCCATTAAAATCAAGCTCTTCAGCCATACTAAAAAAGTACCGACATTGTTCCTAAAAATTGCCATGATTTAAAGGGTAGCAGGTAATAGCAGTTCATATTACCCATTTTGGACGCACAATGAATCACACTTCCAGCTAAAAAAAGAGTTAGACCTAATCCGTGCGAATTTTGTAAGTTTAAATGCCGCCAGCGAGGCCCAATCGCCCACTGTGCGCTGTAGAGGTAATTATTATACACAGAACATCACATATTTTACAAGGCGAAGGGGATCTGACCAAATACTTATACTATTCCGAGGGTCAAATCAACCAAAACCTAAAGGGACCATTTTTTTATTTTTTAATTTAAGGAGTAAAATAAGCCAGGGTTAGAAAGTGGATTTATAATCGGTGAAAATAGAGCAAATATCGCGAAATATTGCCCAGACTCAGAATGTAGAACCGCAGAAAGTTTTCTTTTCGTGGTGGTTGTGTAGGGTATCATATGATCGGCCCTGTCCGACTATACTGTTCCGCTCACAGGTTTAAAAATATTTTTTTTTTCATTTTTTAAAAACGATTTTTTTTTATATTTTTTAAACAAAATTTTAAAACCTTTTTTTATTTAACATTTTGCAATTATTGCCACTGAACACGTGTTGTTCAAAAATATTTTTTTCTTTTTTTCAGTTTTTAAAAACGATTTTTTATATTTTTTAAAAACATTTTTTTTTTAATTTTATTTACACCTTAAATTTATAGATTATAAAGGCTTCAAGATAATAAACATTTTGTAATTATTGCCACTGAACACATTTCTAAGGAGGATATTTTCATTTAAATTTTGAAAGCTGAATTTGCTGAACATTCAGTAAAATTATGAAAAATTCGAATCATATGTATACGAAGTTATACAACGACAATTCAGTTGAATAACGAATTTTACATTTACCAATCTCCACCAATGGCCTCATATTGGGAAACAGATTAAAAAAATCTTTTATCAATGAATGTCGTGTAGAATTATATGGTGCCTTGGAGAATTCATCATACCACTCTACAATATCGGCATGTTTATGTTTTTCAGCTTCATTTAGCTCCGCAATAAATTCCTTAACTTTCTTCTCGATTTTCTTAAAGTACTGATCGTATGAGTTACGCGTCCTCAAAGTCCCAAATATTACTTAGAAAAGTATCATTTGCCGACTTGAAAATCGAACCCATTTTATCTATGTTATATTTTAGACTTTCCTGCTTTTGACAATTTCCTGGATCCGTTCTGAGGTCTCTAAGCAGACTTGTACATTTTCCTAAGGCTTCTTCAAACTCTCCATTGATTGCGGATTGTTGCAAAGTCTCATCTTTGGCCCATTCCTTAAGATTCTGGAAAAAATCATTTATCGTTGTGAAAACGTCCTCGTTCCATAGTGTTTTCCACAAATGTTCATAGGCAAATTCCAGAAGCTTGAATCGTTTGGATTCCTTCAATTGTCAAGTGGGAAGCATCTTTGGTATTCACTTCAACAGTTTCCAAGGGCTTGGCATTGTTGGGCTAGGGAATTAATAATAATCCGGTTCAATAATTTGTGGAGTCGAAAAAAAAGAAACGTTCTCACCTTTATTACAACAGCCACTATTAAAATTAAACAAATATCCAAAATCCGCATCTTCGAACATATTTTACAATATGTTCTGAATACCTCGTTGAGGTGACTTTGACGACTGACCAGCTACTGCAGGTTGTTTCAATTTATATTGAATTGATCTTTGTCATGGGAATCTCTTATCAGCAAAGAGATGGTCTGTCGAAAACTCTTCGAAACAAAGAATGCCACCAATAGTACTTATCTGAAATGGGAAAACCCATTATTAAATAATTTTCCATAGAATTAATTTTTATGTTGTTATCATTTAATGCGTATGATTTATTTGGAGTGTTTTTTTCAAGGGTCAACAATAGGCGTGGATTTTTTTAAAAATATTTTTCAAGGATCCATACAAGACGTGGATTTAAAAAAAATACATATTTTTCAAAATTTCTCAATTTTCTGATAAGGATCAAAATTTCAATGCGAAAAAAAATAAATAAATAAAAACAGTAAGGAAAGCAGTAAAGTCGAACGGGGCCGACCATATGATACCCTTCACCACGTTGGGTACGTTCAACAGATGTATCTTAACATACGTCGCATTTTTGAAAGACCATTTAACCATTAACATGAAATAGACATGTCATTCTGCAACCCATACTAAATTTTTCATTTGGTCAGATATAGATTTGCTTCTTTTAATGGGAAAAAATTTATGTAAATCAATTTAAAGCAAATGTCATTCGGACACCCATTGATTTTTTTGATTTTTTGATAAATATCTAAAAAACCTGAAGAGAAGAATTCCTCCAGCTCTCCTATGCGAAGAAAATTACATGCGGCTCTCCTATTGGAAGAAGAATATCTCCAGCTCTTCCACAGGAAGAAGAATGTCAGCAGGTCTTTCACAGGAAGAAGAATACCTGCAGCTCTTCCACAGGAAGAAGACTCCTGTAGATCTTTCATAGGAAGAAAATTTCAAAGCAAGAAGAATATCTGCAGCGCTTCCGCAGAAAGACGAATAACTGCAACTTTTTCACAGGAAGAATAATACATGCAACTCTTCTACACGCAGAAGAATACCTACAGCTCTCTTATATGAAGGAAAATACATCCAGCTTTCCTATAGGAAGAAAATTACATGCAGCTATGCAGAAGAGGAATTCCTGCAGCTCTTCCATAGCAAGAAAAATACATCCACAGGAAGAAGACTCCTGCAGCTCTTCCACAGGAAGAGGAATGCATGTAGCTCTTTCAAACGAAGAATTATACATGCAGCTCTTCCATAGGAAGAGGATTACCTGCAGCTATAGGAAGAAGACTACATGCAGATCTCGTATAGGAAGAAGAATACCTCCAGGTATTCCTTAGGGAAAAGAATACCAGCAGATCTTGCACAGGAAGTAGAATACCAGCAGTTTTTCCATAGGAAGAGGAATACCTGCAGCTCTTCCACATGAAGAAGATTACTTACAGCTCTGCTATAGTAGGAAGAATACCTACAGCTTTCCTATGCGAAGAAAATTACATGCGGCTCTCCTATGGGAAGAAGAATACCTCCAGCTCTTCCCCAGGAAGAAGATTAGCTGCAGCTCTTCCACAGGAAGAAGAATGTCTGCAAATCTTTCACAGGAAGAAGAATACCTGCAGCTCTTCCACAGGAAGAAGACTCCTGTAGCTCTTTCACAGGAAGAAAAATCGTGAAGCTCTTAAAGGACGAATAGGAGGAGGACTATCTGCAGCTCTTCCGATTTCATCGAACATTTTCACAGGTTCGATTATATTAATTTCAGTATGTTTTGTGCATATCCATCACATTTTGAGTTATTGGTGCATCATTTATCGAGAGAAAATATATATGGGAGCTCTACCCAAGTCTGAACCAATTTCAGAAAAAAATTACTTAAAATCGGACGAAATTATATATGGGAGCTATATTTAAATCTGAACCGATTTTCACGAAACTTAGCACACATTATTCTAGGCTTAATTCAATACGCTGTGCCAAATTTCGTGCAAATCGAATGATATATAGGGACTTTCGTGCACAATTTACCTTAAATCGGACGAAATTATATATGGGAGCTATATCTAAATCGGTTTTTACGAAACTAAACACACATCATTCTAGACCCAATTCGGTATGCTGTGCCACTTTTCGAGCAAATCAAAAGATATGTAGGGACTTTCGTGTACAATTTACTTTAAATCGGACGAAATTATATATGGGAGCTACATCTAAATCTGGACAGATTTTCACGAAACTTAGCACACATCATTTTAGACTTAATTCAGTACGCTATGCCAAATTTCGTGAAAATCGAAGGATATAAAGGGACATTGGTGCACCATTTACCTTAAATCGGATGAAAATATATATGGGAGCTATATCTAAATTTGGTCCGACTTTTTCGAAACGTGACACACGTCATTCTAGACCTAATTCAGTACTCTATGCCAAATTTCGTACAAATCGAATGGTATATAGGAACTTTGGTGCACCATTTACCTTAAATCGGACGAAAATATATATGTGAGCTATATCTAAATCTGGACCGATTTTCACGAAACTCAACACATTATTCAAGACTTAATTTAGTACGCTATGTCAAATTTCGTGCAAATCGAAAGATATATAGGGACTTTAATGCACCGTTTACATTTAATCGGATGAAAATATATATGGGAGCTATATCTATATCTGAACCAATTTCTACGAAACTTAGCACACATCAGTACCCTATGCAAAATGTCGTGCAAATCGAGAGATATATAGTTATTTTGGTGCCTATATCAGACGAAAATATATATGGGAGGTATATCTAAATCTGAACCGATTTTTCCCAATTTCAATAGGGTTCGTCCGTGGGCCAAATAAGTGACTTGTGCCAAAATTCATCGAAATCGGATCATAAATGCGACCCATACTTTGTTCACAAAAATACATGGACGGACGGACAGACGGACATTTTTCCACATATAGGTCGAAATCTGTGGCAAGTTTGCTTCAAATCGGTTCAGATATAGATATATCGAACCTTCCAATTATAATTTCGACTTATTTATGTTAATTGTACACCAAATAATCATTAGGTGCCTGATTGAGATTAAATTTTAAACAGTGCATACCGAATAGCGTGTGTCAAATTTACTTTAAATCGATTTACACAAATCTGTCCCAATGTGCCCAAACGACTCTAAACTTGACCAAATGAAATGAGCTTTAGCATAGGTTCCAGAAAGACATAAAAATCACATATTTAGTTTCGTTCAATTTCATGTCAAAATTCCTTCAAAAAGGCGACGTCTTTTCGGATACATATGTAGAATATACCCAAAGTGGTTAAGGATATCATATAGTCGGCCCAGTCCGACTTTACTACTTTCCTTACTGGTTTTCTGGATGCACTAGCCATTTTGCCACGACCATCCATTCCAAGTGTTGCAGAATTTAAAGCACGGCTTAATCTTCCCTTAGATATTTTGAAAGTATCCAAAAAAATGTTTTGCAAACAGAAACTTCCGAACTTAAACTTACATATAGATGAAACTTAAGACTCCATTTTCTCATATATCCTTTGTGATTTCTGGGGCGTTTTTGTTTCATTAATTGTTTTGTAATTGCTAATTTCCATAAATAATCATAATTAGCTTTCCTGTCTTCGTATCCGACTCCATTTAAACACTTTGTGGAACAAAAATTGTTCCAAAACACTTTTGGAACAATTTTTGACATATACCACTTTCAAAATCATGGGCACATTTAATATATTAGAAATGTGATAATAATGTAACCTTCCGACAGCTTTTAGAAAAAATACGAATAGTCAAGATAAGGAATATTCGGCAATTGCGCTCATAAATTTGGGAAATCCCAGCTCAAACCAGACAATTATATACATTGTTGCTAATGACTTCATAAACAACGAAATTAAAACATCTACGGATTGGATTTTTATACCCTTCACCACACTGTGGTACAGGGTATTATGTCTTAGTGCATATGTTTGTAACAGGCAAAAGGAAAGGAGATAGACACTTGGTTCCTTTAGAGAATACTCATAGAATAACTTTCTGAGTCGATTTAGGCATGTCCGTCAGTCCGTCCGTCTGTCCGCCTGTAGATGTTTATGATCCGATTTGGATGAAATTTGGCACAAGTCACTTATTTGGCCCAACGATGAACCATATTGAAATTCGTGAAAATCTGTTCAGATTTAGATACAGCTCCCATATATATTTTTGTCCGATATACCGCACCAAAGTACCTATATATCTCTGGATTTGCACGAAATTTGGCATAGAGTACTGAATTAGGTCCAGAATGATGTGTGCTAAGTTTCGTGAAAATGGGTTCAGATTTTGATATAGCTCCCATATATAGTTTTGTCCGATTTAAGGTGAATGGGGCACCAAAGTCCCTCTATATCTTTCGATTTGCACGACATTTGGCATAGGGTACTGCAGTAGGTCCAGAATGATGTGTGCTAAGTTTCGTGAAAATCGGTTCAGATTTTGATATAGCTCCCATATATATTTTCGTCCGATTTAAGGTGAATTGGGCACCAAAGTTCCCATATATCTTTCGATTTGCACGACATTTGGCATAGAGTACCGAATTAAGACCAGAATGATGTGTGTTAAGTTTCGAGAAAATCGAGTCAGATTTAGAAATAGCTCACATATATATTTACGTCCGATATAAGGTAAATGGGGCACCAAAGTCCCCATATATCTTTCGATTTACACGACATTTGGCATAGAGTACCGAATTAAGCCTAGAATGATGTGTGTTAAGTTTCGAGAAAATCGGGTCAGATTTAGATTTCCACCGTATGTGCCGTAGCGTATGTGCCATAGTCTAGAATGATGTGTGCTAAGTTTCGAGAACATCGTTTCAGATTTAGATATGGGTCCCACATATGTATTTTAGGTAAATGGTATACCAAACTCCTAATGTTTGTCCGATTGACACGAAATTTTGCACAACGTACCATATATATTTCGAACGGGTGTCGATCGATTTCCTTAAATCTGATTGAAATTAAATTTAGCAAAGGGTTGACATGACATGAAATTGTTAGGATACATATATATGCAATATACATATAGTGGTGAAGGGTATCGTATAGTCGGCCCAGTTCGACTTTACTACTTTCCTTACTGATTTAATAATGGGTTTTGCCATTTGAGATAAGTACTGTTGGTGGCATTCTTTGTTTTGAAGAGTTTTCGGCGGCTCATCTCCTTGCTGATAAGAGATTCCCATGACAAAATCAATTCAATATAAATTGAAACAACCTGCAGTAGCTGGTCAGTCGTCAAAGTCAAGGAATTCAGAACATTTTATAAAATAAGTCCGAAGATGCGGATTTTGGATATTTTTTTAATTTTAATAGTGGCTGTTGTAATAAAGGTGAGAACGTTTCTTTTTTTCGACTCCACAAATTATTATTGAACCGGATTATTTTTTATTCCCAAGCCCAACAATGCCAAACCCTTGGAAACGGGTGAAGTGAATACCAAAAATGCCTCCCACTTCACGGTTGAACAATTGAAGGAATCCAAACAATTCAAGCTTCTGGAATTTGCCTATGCAGATTTGTGGAAAACACTATGGAACGAGGAGGTTTTCACAACGATAAATTATTTTTTCCAGAATCTTAAGGAATGGGCCAAAGATGAGACTTTGCAAGAATCTGAAATCAATGGGGAGTTTAAAGAAGCCTTAGAAAAATGTAAAAGTCAACTTAAAGACCTCAGAGCGGATCCAGGAAATTGTCAAAAGCAGGAAAGTCTAAAATATAACATAGATAAAATGGGTTCCATTTTCGAATCGGCAAATGATACTTTTCTAAGTAATATTTGGGGCTTTGAGCATTTAGCATTTTCGTATAGTTTGGATGAAGTAACGCGTAACTCATACGATCAGTACTTTAAGAAAATGGAAAAGAAAGTTAAGGAATTTATTGCGGAGCTAAATGAAGCTGAAAAACATAAACATGCCGATATTGTAGAGTGGTATGATGAATTCTCCAAGGCACCATATAATTCTACACGACATTCATTGATAAAGGATTTTTTTAATCTGTTTCCCAATATGAGGCCATTGGTGGAGAGTAAATGTAAAATTCGTTATTCAACTGGGTTGTCGTTGTATAACTTCGTAGACATATGATACGAATTTTTCATAATTTTACTGAATGTTGTTAAATTCAGCTTTCAAAATTTAAATGAAAATATCCTCCTTAGAAATGTACTCACAACACGTGTTCAGTGGCAATAATTACAAAATGTTTATTATTTCGAAGCCTTTATAATCTATAAATTTAAGGTGTAAATAAAATTAAAAAAAAATGTTTTTAAAAAATATAAAAAATCGTTTTTAAAAACTGAAAAAAAGAAAAAATATATTTTTGAACCTGTGAGCGGAGCAGTATAGTCGGACAGGGCCGACCATATGATACCCTACTTAACTACCACGATAACAAACTTTCTGCGGTTCTATATTCTGAGCCTGGGCAATATTTCGCTATATATGCTCTATTTTTACCGATTATACATCAACAACTCCACTTTCTACCCTGGTATATTTTCCAAATTTTTTTTTGTGTTTTGAAGTGAATTTTTACTCGTTAAATTAAAACCAGTAAGGAAATCAGTAAAGTCGGACGGGGCCGACTATATGATACCCTTCACCACTTTCGGTATATCCAAAAAATGAAACCTAAAAGACGTCGAATTTTTAAAGGACCAGGGACAACATTATGAAAATCAATTATAAGCGTATATATATATATAAGCTATATCAAAATCTAATCCGATTTGAACTAAACTTGCCACACGTTATGTTATAGTAACTTCAGTACGTAGAGCAAATTGTTGTGCCTATTGGACTCTCAATGGCGAAGCATTTAAAACCAACTGCTAGGTTAATCTAACTCCAGTACGTTGTGAAAAGTTTGTGTCAATTTTGTGTAAAATCGGACGACACCATTTACATTAAATCGGACGAAAATATATATGGGAGCTATATCTAAATCTAAACCGATTTTCAAGAAACTTAGGACACATCAGTCTAGACCTAATTTATTACGCTATGCCAAATTTCGAACAAATCGAAAGACATTTAGGGACTTTGGTACACCATTTACATAAAATCGGACGAAAATATATATAATATTTTTAAAAATCCACGCCTATTGTGGACCCTTCAAAAAATATTTTTAAAAATCCACGCCTATTGTGGACCCTTCAAAAAATATTTTTAAAAATCCACGCCTATTGTGGACCCTTCAAAAAATATTTTTAAAAATCTACGCCTTCAAAAAATATATTTTTAAAAAATTAACGCGTTCAAAAAATATTTTTAAAAAATCCACGCTTTGAAAAAATATTTTTAAAAAATCCACACCTTAAAAAAATATTTTTAAAAATCCACGCCTATTGTGGACCCTTCAAAAAATATTTTTAAAAATCCACGCCTATTGTGGACCCTTCAAAAAATATTTTTAAAAATCCACGCCTATTGTGGACCCTTCAAAAAATATTTTTAAAAATCCACGCCTGTCCTGTCCCTGAAAAAATATTCTTAAAAAACCACGCCTGTCCTACAACAACATAAAAAACCACGCCTGTCCTACAACATCCACACCTGTCCTGTCCCTGAAAAAATATTCTTTAAAAAACCACGCCTGTCCT
>NW_026889268.1:0-12687 GCF_032173495.1 Musca vetustissima
CACACAACATTTTAGACCTAACTCATTACGCTGAGCAAAGAAAGATGTTAAGGGAGTTTGGTACACCATTTAGTTTAAATCGGACGAAAATATATATGGGAGTTATATCTAAATCTGAACCGATTTTCAGAAAACTTAACACACATCATTCTATACCTAATTAATCACGCTGTGCCAAATTTCGTGCAATTCGGAGATATATAGGGACTTTGGTGCACAATTTATCTCAAACCGGGTGAAACTATATATGGGAGCTATATCTAAATCTGGACCGATTTTCAGGAAACTTAACACATATCATTCTAGACCTAATTCATTGCGCTGTGCCAAATTTCGTGCAAATCGAATTCAGTTTAGGAACTTTGGTACACCATTTACCTTAAATCGAACGGAAATGTATATGGGAGATATATCTAAATCTAAACCGATTTTCACGAAACATAGCACACATCATTCTAGACCCTATTCAGTAGGCTATACCAAATTTCGTGCAAATCGAAAGATATATAGGGACTTTGGTACACCATTTACCTTAAATCGGGTGAAACTATATATGGGAGCTATATCTAAATCTGAACCGATTTTCACGAAACTTGGAACACATCATTCTAGACCTAATTCAGTAGGCTGTACCAAATTTCTTGCAAATCGAAACATATTTAGGGACTTTGGTACCTCATTTACCTTAAATCGAACGAAAATATATATGGGAGCTATATCTAAATCTGGACCGATTTTTCCCAATTTCAATAGGGTTCGTCCTTGGGCCAAACAAATGAGCTGTGCCAAATTTCATCCAATTCGGATCATAAATGCGACCTGTACTTTGTTTACAATTTAACATGGACAGACGGGAAGACGGACGGATGGACGGACATGCATAAATCGACTCAGAAAGTGATTATATGCATATTCTCAAAAGGAGCCATGGGTCGATCTCGATTATTTTTGCCTGTTACAAATATATGCACATAATACCCTGTACCACAGTGTGGTGAAGGGTATAAAAATGTTTAAAGAATTTGAAATTTTTGCATTTTTTCAGTTAGCCTGACTACCTCCTTCAGTTAGGCTGACTACTACCATGTTTAATAGTTCAATGTTCCCATTTTCTCAATATTTTTTAAAGATTCGATTTCTACATTAATAAAATCGTAACTGTTTGTATTTTCTCTAAGTTAGAAGCTCCTTCCATCTTACCTACGTCCCTATCTCATAGCTAAATTTTCCCTTTCTCAGTTATACGTCAGACCTTTCCTTTACGTCCCTGTTTCATAGTTCAATATTCCTATACCCATCTTTTTTTAAAGGATTCTAAATCCACATAAATAAAATAGTAATTTTTTGCATTTCCTCCAAGTTAGCAGCCCCTCCCCTTCTTGCCTACGTCCTTAGCTCATACCCAAATTTCCCTTCCAATAAGTAATTCGGACAATTGAGCTCTTCCTGTGTAAATATCTATGGAGTATTTGAAACTTATTTTTGTATTTTTTTTCCAATGTGGGTATTAATATGGTCCCCTTCCCTCTCCCCTCCACGCCCCTGCTTCGCATACTTAAATATCCATTCCGACAATCATAACACAATTTGTTAACACAAAAAAAAATTTCAAATCCATGGTGACAAAAGTCACATAACCAGTCTCCCCCTCTATTGACTAGACCTAGAAGGAGATGCTGACTGCCTTTCCCAAACTTCATAACAAAAGCAGGAAACATAAGAAATTGTAAAAATGCTTTTTCCCAACCGTGTTTTTCTCCATTTTATGATTTCATTTAGCTCTACTATTGTCCGGAAATTCAAAAAAACATTACAAAGAAACGAAAAAAAACATTTCGAAGGCAAAAATTATACTGAATATTCATTTGAGTTTGCTGGGCATCTTAGGAAAAGGGGACAAGTGGGGGGATGGCTTTACAATGGACCCTTAAACACACACACATACATACAGATTTAAATTTGACGTTTTTGTTTCCACGTTTTTGAAAAAAATGAAAGAAAAAATCTTTTTATACAGCTGTCCCAGTTAGTTACTCTGTGCTGGCTGTTATTATTATGGTTATTTTTCATCTTTAATATAAACAAATTTTGAATGTGTTCCACTTAACCTCCACCCAAACCCATTGCTCTAGACAACCATGAAATGAGAAATCATCTGTTTCACTTTGTCATTTTTTTTTTGTGTGTGAATTATTATTATTGAAGTTGTAGGGAAATGAAGGGAAAATTTTGAACTCAAAAAAAAAAAAAAGGAAGAAATAAAAATTCTACCTCATGCAGATAACTGACCATACTAATACCCACATTATTTATAGCATTCGCTAGGGATATATATCATATTTACCGACTATATTAGTTCCTAAACCCCTAGTGAAATTTGATGTAGTATATTTCGTCTCTTAAGACTTACCCTCTAAATTAAACCGTTATATGGAAATTTGGCTTTAGTTCAAATAAGAGAGGAGATAACCTTAAGAGGTCGTTATTTAAAGTCGAACGGAATTGTAGGTAACATTATTATATTATACGTAATAGCTATAGATTTCAGTTGTTCGGAGACCCATAGTAAAATTCGATGTAGAATGTTTCTTCCATTAATACCTAACCCCTAGAATGGAGTATAATATGAGATAATGGTCAAGTTCGAAAAACATTGAATCAACACATACTAAACCAGTAAGGAAAGTAGTAAAGTCGGACGGGGCCGACTATATGATACCCTTCACCACTTTGGGTATATTTCACATATGTATCCTTACAGACGACGCGTTTTTGTTATATATCTATATCTGCACCGATTTCAGGGAAACTTGTCAGAGACTAATTTATATTACTTCAGTACGTTGTGTCAATCGGCCTAGCTATGGATCTTTTCACGAAGCTTAGCAACATCATTCTAGACTTAATTCAGTACCCTATGCCAAATTTTCGGGCAAATCGAAAGATATATGGGGTCTTTGGTGCACCAATTACCTTAAATCGGATGAAAATATATATTTGGGAGCTATATCTAAATCTGAACCGATTGTCACGAAACTTTGTACACATCATTCTAGACTTAATTCAGTACGCTATGCCAAAATTCGTTCAAATCGAAGGATATATAGTGCACCATATACAAACCAGTAAGGAAAGTAGTAAAGTCGGACGGGGCCGACTATATGATACCTTTCACCACTATGGGTATATTAAACAGGACAATTAACATGAAATTGGATAAACTAAAATATGTGATATTTATCTAAATGTGAATCAACATAGATCAATCTATAAGCATGTCATTTGTTGGTTACAATGGGATAAATGTTGGGCCGTTGGGCTATGTCTGTACTTCTAAAAAACGCAACTACGCTATTCTATGCTCAACTTTGTACGTTGTGCAAAATTTGATGCCAATCTTATAAACACCATTTGCACCGTTTACTTAAAATCGGACGAAAGTATATGTGGAATCTATATCCAAATATGAATCGATTTCAACGAAACTTGTCACAGGTTGGGTTATACTAATTTCAGTACATTTTGTTCCTATCAACCATATATTGGTTCCTTGGTGCGTCAATTACTTAAAATCAATCGATCTATGCAATATTAGAACTTTGGAACATTATTTACATCGAAAGATTTATAGGGACGTTGGTGAATCTTTAACATAAAATCGGACGAAACTATACATGGAAGCTATATCTAAATCTGGACCGATTTTCACGAAACTTGGCAGACATCACTCTAGGCTCAATTCAGTACGTTATGCCAAATTTCGTGCTACTCGAAATATAAATAGGGACTTTGGTGCACCATTTACATAAAATCGGACGAAACTATATATGGGAGCTATATCTAAATCTGGACCGATTTTCATGAAACTTGGCAGACTTCACTCTAGGCTTAATTTAAAACGTTATGCCAAATTTCGTGCAAATCAAAAGATATATAGGGACTTTGGGGCACCATTTACATGAAATCGGACGAAACTATATATGGGAGCTATATCTAAATCTGGACCGATTTTCACGAAACTTGGCAGATATAATTCTGGACCTAAATGATTAGGCTGTACCAAATTTCGTGCAAATCAAAAGTTATATAGGGATCGTTTACATTACATCGGTTATATATATATATATATATATATATATATATGGGAGCTATATCTAAACCTGAACCGATTTTTCCCAATTTCAATAGGGTTCGTCCTTGGCCCAAATAAGTGGCCTATACAAAATGTCATCCAATTCGGACCATAAATGCGACCTTACTTTGTTTACAATTTAACATGGACAGACAGACGAACAGACGGACGGACGGACATGCATAAATCGACATAAAAAGTTATTCTATGTATATTCTCAAAAGGAACCATGTGTCTATCTCGTTACCTTTTGCCTGTTACAAACATATGCACAAAGACATAATACCCTGTACCACAGTGGGGTGAAGGGTATAATTAGTAGTAATCTTTTTTCGATTTCCTTTCAAATTTATTTCGATGTATATAAAAGCTAGAGATTCCATTTGTTTCGAGACCCATAGTGAAATTTGATGTCGAATATTTTCTTCATTGACACTTTTCCCTTAGAATGATGATATATATCAGATACTAGCCTATTATGGGGAAAACTATTAAGTCAGCACACAAAAATATGTCTATAAGAAGAAGTATTATGTTTCCGAATTATTATTAAATCTACTATGTCATATGTTATAGTTAGACATTCCATCTATTCCGAGACCCATGGTGAAATTCAATGCAGAATATTTCCTTCATTGACAGCAATCCCCTAGAATGATGTAATATTTGAAATAATGACCAACTTCGGAAGTATATAAAGTCCATACACAAAATTGCCTATAAAAGTAATAGTATTTTTACCCACATTGTAACCGATATTCAGGGGGTACATATTATTTTTTCCGACTTTTTTTGTTCAGGCACCCATAGTGAAATTTTATGTAGAATATTTGCACCCTTAGCGCTAACCTTCTAAAATAAACCATTATTAAGAAATTTTGCTTCAGTTCAAACCTCTTCGGAAAATAACTCGAAAAATCATTATTATAAGAATATCCGAATTGTTAGAGATAACATTATGTTATATGGCATAGCTACAGATCTAAGTTGTTCGGAGACCTATAGTGAAATTCGGCGTAGAATATATTTTTCATTAACACTTTTCTCCTAGAATGAAGTTTTATAGGAGATAATGACCATGTTCGGAAATCTATAAATTCCAAACACATAAAAATGCCTATAAAAGTAATATTATTTTTTATCTACATCACAGCCGATATTCAGGTGGTGTAGAATTATATCTACAGACTACTTGTGTTCGGACACCCTTAGTGAAATTTTATGTAGAATATTTCCTCCCTTAACAATAACCCTCTAAAATTAACCGTTATTTAAAAAATGGGCTTCAGTTAAAATTTCTTCGTATATTAGCTCGGAAAATCATTATTATAAGTAGTAGTACTGGCAGAATTGCTAGTGATAATATTATGTTATATGGCATAGCTAGAGATTTCATTTGTTCGGAGACCCATAGTGAAATTCGATGAAGAATATTTCATTCATTGACGCTACGCTTCTAGAATGAAGTTTTATAGGAGATAATGACCAACTTCCGAAATCTATAAAATTTCCACACAAAATTGCCTCCAAAAATTATAATATTTTTTATCCACAATTTTACCGATATTCAGGGGGTACATATTTTATTTACAAACTACATTTGTTCGGAGACCCCTAGTGAAATTTTATGTAGAATATTTCCTTCCTTAACATTAACTCTCTGAAATAAATCATTGTTAAGAAATTTTGCTTCAGTTCAAACCTCTTCGGAAATTAACACGAAAAAGCATTTTTATAATAATATCAGAATTGCGAGTGATAATATTATGTTATATGGCATAGCTAGAGATTTCATTTGTTCCGAAGCCCATAGTGAAATTCGGTTTAAAATATTTTCTTCATTGACATCGCTCTCCCAAAATGAAGTTTTATAAAAGAAAATGGCAATGTTCGGAAATCTATAAAATCCTCAAAATAAAAATGCCTATAAAAGTAATTATATTTTTTATCCACATTACAACCGATATTCAGGTGGTGTAGAATCAGATCTAAAGACTACTTGTGTTCGAAGACTCCTAGTGGAATTTCATAGAGAATATTTTCTCCCATAACACTTACCCTCTAAGCTTAACCGTTATTTAAAAAATTGGCTTCGGTTAAAATTTCTTCGGAAATTAACTTGAAAAATCATTATTATAAGAATAACCGAATTGTTAGTGATAATATTATGTTATATGGCATAGCTAGAGATTTCATTTGTTCGGAGACCCATAGTAAAATTCGATGCAGAATATTTCCTTCATTGACACCACTCACCTAAAATGAAGGTATATATCAGATAATGGCCACGAACGTAAATTACTTAAAATCAGCTGTGGCAAAAAAACCTTATTTATACCCATATTATTTATGAAATTTTTCAGATATATATCGAAGCTACAGACTTGTCTTGTTTGAAGACCTCTAGTGAAATGTTATGTAGAATAATTCATTCCTTAAGTATAAACCTCTAAAATAAACCGTTCTGAAGAAAATCGCCTTCCCTTTATACCATGTAGGTGGTAATATACTGAAAATATCATTTTTATAAGTTAAAAGCAAATAGTTATCAATATTATTATGTAATATGTTATAGCTAGATATTTCAGTAATAATGGGAGATAATGGACTAGTTCGGAAAACTTTCAAATCTGGCCAGACAAAAAAATTAAAATTATTAATGCCCACACTATTTCTACGATTCGCGCGGTATATATCGCATGTATAGGTTATTATTGTTCAGAGACCCCTAGTAAAATCTGATGTAGAATATTTCATCCCTAAACACTAAACCTGTAAAATAAACCGTTGTTTAGAAATTTCGCCTTAGTTCGAACAAAGTAGGAAATCAATTCAAGAAATCGTTATTATACCATAGCTACAGATTTCAGTTGTTCGGAGACCCATAATGAAATTTGATGCAGAATATTTCTTCCATTGACACCATCCACCAACTATATAGCTATATACCAAATAATGACGATTTTTTCAAAATTATTGCATGCGATAAATTTTTTTCAGTGGTCGATTTTTTAAAGAATATTTTTTCGAACCCACCATAAGCCGTAGGTTTTTTAAAGAATATTTTTTCCTGGACCACCATAAGGCGTAGATTTTTTAAAGAATATTTTTTCCTGGACCACCATAAGGCGTAGATTTTTTAAAGAATATTTTTTCCTGGACCACCATAAGGCGTAGATTTTTTAAAGAATATTTTTTCCTGGACCACCATAAGGCGTAGATTTTTTAAAGAATATTTTTTCGAACCACCATAAGGTGTAGTTTTTTTTAAAGAATATTTTTTCCTGGACCACCATAAGGCGTAGATTTTTTAAAGAATATTTTTTCCTGGACCACCATAAGGCGTAGATTTTTTATTAAAGAATATTTTTTCCTGGACCACCATAAGGCGTAGATTTTTTAAAGAATATTTTTTCCTGGACCACCATAAGGCGTAGATTTTTTAAAGAATATTTTTTCAATCTTTTAAACGAAGTTATGTGACTGGCCAAGTGACAATAGTGGCTGTACGGTCAAAATAAAACCCCCCTCCCTCCCCTCTCACAAAAACCCCAGAATAGTTGATTTTACAATTTGTTTTCCGGTTGACTGAGACAAATGTAAATATTTTGCTCCAACACACACACACACACTCACACCACGTACACAAATATGCAATGAAAATAACAACAACATGAGAAGAGGACTGCTGAAAAAAAATTTATTTTTTAATTGTTATTTGCTTTTGTTGTCAGTTGGCCAGCACCACCACACCACCCGCCACTGGATATGGAAATTCCAAACAAATCCTCCTTCTCGGTTATTTTTTGTTATGGTCAGTGGATTTTTAGCCTTAGCTGAAGTCCTTTGGTTTGTGGGGACCGACCGACCGACTAACAACGAACCAACTATTTTTTTTTTTTTTCAAAATGTATATCTATGTTATTCCTTTGTCTGACTGTCAGGTTAGTTTTGTTGTTGAGTTTAGACTTTGTATTTTCCACCTGTCAATTAAATTGGTATGAGCGGGGTAGAATATGAAAAATGTCAACATTAATAGTTTTAAGGCTCGGGAAATTTTTCTTTAAGAAAAACTAGGCCTTGGCAGATCCTTGAAAGGAACAAGTCTAGTTTAGGGCCCCCACCCGGATCGTTTTGAAATTTTTACCACATGTACTCCTTGGGGCCTTGATTATAACCGTATATTTTTTTTTCTTGCGGAAATCGGTATTTCCGCAGATATGGGCCTCCAAAGTTCCGTCGGGACCCTTGTATTTTCTCATAAATTTTTAAATCCACTAAGGCAATATGGGTGTCATTTTAAAGCATTTGAAGCCCTGATTACTAAAATATAATATTCATATTCAAATAGGTCCATACTTTCTGAGATATGGGTCTCTAAATTCCGCGAGATCCTTCCGAAAAACAATATGGGTATCAATTAAAAGCGGCTGAAACACAAGTTGTAAAAATGTAACTACGGCTACAGGACAGAATCTCCTTTTAATTAGAATAGTGATTGTGGATCGACGGCCTTCGGCCGGGGATTTAAGACTTTCTCCTATGGACAGACGGCTACTCTGGCTACGCGACAGAACTTTCTCTTAATAAACATTGTATCACCATGCCTTTACTTTTAATACATATATTTAACCTTTAAAATGATGCCCATACTGCCTTGATTAATATTACATACACATGGAAGGTACGTACCGAAATTTGGAGACCCATATCTCAGAAAATATGGACTTATTTGATAAGAATATTATATTTTTGTAATCAGGGCCTCAAATGCTTTGAAATGATACCTACATTGCCTTAGTGAAAATATAAGGGTCCCAACGGAACTTTGAAGGCCTATATCTCCGGAAATTCAGATTTCGGAAAGAAAAAAAGTACTGCTGTAATCAGGGCCCCAAGGACTACATGTGGTAAAAATTTCAAAACGATCCGTGAGGGGGCCCTAAACTAGACTTAAGTCCCTTGAAAAAATATTTTTAAAAAGTCCAGGCCTTGGTAGATCCTTTAAAAAATACAGGCCTTGTAGTTATATGATACCCTTCATCACTATGGGTATATTAAGAAATGCATTCCAACAGTAGGGACTTTCGTGCACTGTACTAAATTTCGCGCTAATCGAAGAATATATAGGGACTTTGATGCACCATTTACCTAAAATCGGACGAAAATACATATGGGAGCTATATCTAAATCTAAACCGATTTTCACGAAATTTAACACACATCGTTCTAGCCTTAATTCAGTACGCTGTGCCAAATTTCGTGCAAATCGGAGGGTATAAAGGAATTTTGGAGCACTATTTACCTTAAATCGGACGAAAATATATTTGGTAGATATATCTAACTCTGAACCGATTTTCACGAAACTTAGCACACATCATTCTAGACCTAATTCACTACGCTGTGCCAAATTTCGTGCAAATCGAAGGATATATAGGGACTTTGATGCACCATTTACCTAAAATCGGACGAAAATATGTATGGAAGCTATATCTAAATCTGAACCGATTTTCACGAAACTTAGCACACATCGTTCTCGTCTTAATTCAATACGTTATGCCAAATTTCGTGCAAATCGAAGGATATATCGGGACTTTGGTGAAACATTTACCTAAAATCGGACGAAAATGTATATGGCAGCTATATCTAAATCTGAACCGATTTTCACGAAACTTAGAGCACATCATTCTAAACCTAATTCAGTACGCTGTGCCAAATTTCGTGCAAATCGAAGGGTATAAAGGAATTTTGGTGCACTATTTACCTTAAATCGGACGAAAATATATTTGGGAGATATATCTAAATCTGAACCGATTTTCACGAAATTTAACAAACATCTTCCTGGACTTAATTCAGTACGCTATGCCAAATTTCGTGCAAATCGAAGGATATATAGGGACTTTGGTGAACCATTTACATAAAATCGGACGAAAATATATATGGGAGCTATATCTAAATCTGAACCGATTTTCATGAAACGTAGCACACATCATTCTAGGCTTAATTCAGTATGCTGTGCTAAATTTCGTGCAAATCGAAGGATATATGGGGACTTTGGTGCACCATTTAATAAAATCGGCATAAATATATAAGGGAGGTATATCTAAATCTGAACCGATTTTTACGAAATTTAACATACATCGTTTTAGACTTCATTCAGTACACTATGCCAAATTTCGTGCAAATCGAATGATATATAGGGACTTTGGTGCACGATTTACCTAAAATCGGACGAAAATATATATGGGAGCTATATCTAAATCTGAACCGATTTTTACGAAATTTAACATACATCGTTTTAGACTTCATTCGGCTGCTGTGCCAAATTTTGTGCAAATCGAAGGATATATAGGAACTTTGGTGCACCCTTACATAAAATCGGACGAAAATATATATGGGAGCTGTATCTAAATCTGAACTGATTTTTACGAAAGTTAACACACATGATTCTAGGGTTAATTCAGTACGCTATGCTAAATTTCGTGCAAATCAAAGGATATATAGGGACTTTGGTGCACCATTTACATAAAATCGTACGAAAATATATATGGGAGCTATATCTAAATCTTAACCGGTTTTTGCGAAATTTAACAAAAAATAGTTTTAAAAAATCCACGCCTTTTTACGATTTTTACAGAATTTTTTCAAATCCTTAGCCATAATGCTACTTAAAGAAAATATAATTTTTAAGTATTTTTTAAATTTTCCTGGGAAGCCATTAGACAAATTTTTAGCCTTTAGGCTCAACATTTATTTGGGAATATTTTAAACCCTCTTGTTGTCCTCCGGTGTTCATATTTTTGGTGAATGATGGCAGCTGTTTTTAAATTCCCTATAATTTCAGTGCTCCTTTTTTGCCTTTTCACTTTCCCTTTTATTGTCGTTGTTGTCATTCAAATCCCCTAATGAGAGAACATTGTTCGCGAACAGTTTGTGTTTTTTGAGGACTTCCAGGGAAATTATTCATTGTTTCCCATGTGTGTACATCCATCAGTATGTATGGGTGTGTTGGTGTGTGTTTTTTTGTCCTCTTACGATTTTATGTTATTCTAATCCTCAAAATCCTTTGGGATGTAAAATGCACACAGGGGGAAACTCCTTTTGGCAGGAAGATTTGTTGTCATGGCTGATATCGAAACAAAAGGAATGATACGAACCAAGTCAATCTTAAGTCATGTAGATTGTCAATGATTTCTGTGAGTGTGTGTGTATGTGGAGCTGAATGTGGATTTTCAATCTGTTTCACATAATCTTCAAATGTCAAGTAAGATATACAGAGGAGAGTTAACACACATACGGCAGATATGGGACCGAAAGAAATACGACCAGGATAATCTAGAGGACAGAATAATTAGCAGGACTTTATATTCATCTGAAGTTGGGATTATTTTTTGTTTTACTATCTGTGTTACGGCTCATATAAACAAAACAACACAGGACAATAATATATAACAAGGATTGAGGAAAACGAGAAATGGAATATTTTTTGGTTAGGGGAAGGGTAACAAATCTTTGTGAACAATTGAAAAAAATAAAAAATTAAAAAAAAATAATTTTTAAAAATCCACGAGCAGTATAGTCGGACACAACCGACCATACGATACCCTGCACAACTACCACAGAACTCTATCTTTCTGCGGATTTTTATTCCGGGCCTGGGCAATATTTCGTCATAGTTGCACCCTCTTGCCCGATTAGAGGTTAACAGCACCTCTTCCTTACACTGACATATTTTCTGAATATTACCAATATTCAGTACAGCCCTTCTAATTACTTGCCCATATTCCCTTCACCATGGGTTGTATTGTGATGTTCAGCTTATAATCGAAAAAAGCACACACAAAAAACTAAGTATTCGGCCCGTTTCATCCCAAAACTATTATCTGATCATCACCGAAAATTATAGGCATTGTACATGACCATAACTGGAACCTCATGAAACATTTCAAAGCAATCAGGGCTATATTTCCGCCCCCTAGTGTGGTAATGGGTTATTAAATAATATCTGAATATGTAAGCACCTGTAAATATTTACGTGTAACAACCACATCGTCGTACATACGTCAGTATAATTGATATCAATTTAAAGGCCAACCACTCCTCTTGGAGTGTACTATCAACATATCGGCTCTATGTCTTCAGGGGTAAATATACACCACAGAATGCAAATTTTGTAATTTTTCACACAAATGTCTGGGTCCATTTGAACCGCTAAATATTAACCGATCTTTATCAAAACAGTCATGCTTATTCTTTGCCCCATCCCCTTCCCCATGTAATAATTCCAGATGTTTGGGTCATAATTGCGGCCTCTGGAGCGACCAGAAAAACCGACAAAAATTAAGTATTTGGCCCATTTCATCCCCTAAATATTAAACGATCTTTACCAAAAACATTAGGGGTCTTCATTGGGCAGGACTCATTCTACATGCAAAATTTCGTGAAGATTGGTCCATAACTGTCGCCTGTATCGTGTTTACATATTATAATGGACAGACGAACGGACGGGCGGACAAACATGTCTAGATCGACTCAGCAAGTGGAGATATGATCGGT
>NW_026889269.1:0-12761 GCF_032173495.1 Musca vetustissima
TTCTATGAAGAGTCAAGCTCTTCTATGAAGAAGAACACCTTTGGCTCTTCTATGAAGAAGAAGACCTTTCAGCTCTTCTATTATATGAAGAAGAAGAAGACCTTCAGCTCTTCTATCTATTGAAGAAGAAGAAGACCTTCAGCTCTTCTATGAAGCTCTTCTATGAAGAAGAAGATCTTCAGCTCTTTTATGAAGAAGAAGAAGACCTTCAGCTCTTCTATAAAGAAGAAGAAGAAAACCTTCAGCTCTTCTATGAGGAATAAGAAGACCTTCAGCTCTTCTTTGTGAGAATGCATTCAGCTATTCTTTGTGAGAATGCCTTCAGCTATTCTATAGGGAGAAGGCATTCAGCACTTCTATTAGAAGACCTTCAGTTCTTCTATAAGAAAACCTTCAGATCTTCTATAACTTCTTCTATAAGGAGACATTTAGCTATAAGAAAACCTTCAGCTCTTCTATAGGACTTCTATAGGAAGACTTTCTTGTCATCTAAAATGAGGCCTGGTCTTCTATGAAGAAGACCTTCAGTTCTTCTATGAATAAGATATTCTGCTCCTCTTTAAATAAGACCTTATGCTTTTCTATAAGTAGAATACCTTCTGCACTTCTATAAGGACAGTTTCTGATCTCTTAGAGGATATTCTGCTCTAAAAATCCTACGTGACGTATACCGAAAAGACCTCTTGATCGTCTTGGATCATATATGACCACCTTCGGGTATACATATAGGAAGGCCTTTTGCTCTTCTATAGGAAGACTTGTGTTCTTTTATCTCCTGTCATACTTAGCTTTTGGGCTTCTATAAATATACAATCTCGTTTTCTGTGGAGTCATTCTGGAATTCTTCCTGTGAATAGAGCACATTTGATATAGTTACATATTCGAATTCTTCTTGTCCACCTACCTGACCTTCTATTGAAAGGGTTTTCCATATTATATATAGGAATAGGACCTTAGGTTCCCTTATAAGTATGAGTGTCAATAGAGAACTTTTATAGATATAGAGGAATTGAAGCCTTCTATTAAGGGATACCTCTGTCTTCTGATAGATTGTCTATTGATTTCCTATATGAAATGGACGTAAGGTACACCTTAAGTCGTTGTTATCTTTCAGCTGGCAACAATGTTTAATGTTGACATACACATATATGCTGAACATGCATAGGTCCGACACATGTTCTGCATAGATTCGCTTAAAATGTATTTCAACTATGTGGAGATATACATGCACATATATAAATATATATCTTATATTTAGCCATTCAGTTTTCATATCCTAAACTTATGAGACATTCTTTAACGACGATAGACAAGTTTCTCTTCAAACGTATGCTATCCAACGAACATACGATATATTCATACATACATATATGTGAAATGGCAATGGTGTAGGTCATTTTAAGTTTTGGAAAGGAAGTGAAATTTTCGTTGGTATTCTAGATTCCAGCAATGAATCTGGCTACTGTAGGTTCTGAATAGTTACATATACGTTAAGTTACAATATAGGAGACTATTCGAAAATAGAAAGACCGCGAAAATATTTCCTGCGATGGAAGGTGCTCCCTATTTAGATGATTTTTAATCTTTATAAGACCTATTGAACTCTTTCAATTGAACCTGCTAATTATGGAAGGTATGTAGAAAATTTTCTATAAATAGTTGACTCTTAGAAAAGATTTAATGATCAATAGTAAACACAAAAAAATCGGACTTTAATTTCTACAACAAGCTAATTATGAGGAGCAATTTAAGACATATCAACTATATGGACTCACCTGTATTTATATGCACCTAACATTAGGGTAACTTTGACCGTTAATGTTGCTTCTATGTTTTTATACCCTTCACCACACTGTGGTACAGGGTATTATGTCTTTGTGCATATGTTTGTAACAGGCAAAACGAAACGAGATAGACACATGGTTCCTTATGAGAATATGCATAGAATCACTATCTAATACGATTTATGCATGTCCGTCCGTCCGTCTGACTGTCTGTCTGTCCATGTTAAATTGTAAACAAAGTACAGGTCGCATTTATGATCCGAATTGGATGAAATTTGGCGTAGGTCACTTATTCGGCCCAAGAACGAACCCTATTGAAATTGGGAAAAATCGGTTTAGATTTAGATATAGCTCCCATATATATTTTACCGATTTAATGTAAACGGTCCCTATATATCTTTCGATTTGGACGAAATTTTGTACAGCCTAATCATTTAGGTCTAGAATGATGTCTGCCAAGTTTCGTGCAAATCGGTCCAGATTTAGATATATCTCCCATATATAGTTTCGTCCGATTTCACGTAAATGGTGCCCCAAAGTCCCTATATATTTTTGATTTGCAGGAAATTTGGTACAGCCTAATCATTTAGGTCTAGAATGATGTCTGCTAAGTTTCGTAAAAATCGGTCCAGATTTAGGTATAGCTGCCATATATAGTTTCGTCCGATTTCATGTAAATGGTGCCCAAAGTCCCTATATATATCTTTCGATTTGCACGAAATTTGGCATAACGTACTGAATTGAGTCTAGAATGATGTCTGCCAAGTTTCGTGAAAATCGGTACATATTTAGATATATGTCCCATATATAGTTCCTTCGATTTCATGTAAATGGTGCACACCATATATCTTGCGATTTGCACGAAATTTGGCATAACGTACTAAATTGAGTCTAGAATGATGTCTGCCAAGTTTCGTGAAAATAGGTCAAGATTTACATATAGCTCCCATATATAGTTTCGTCCGATTTCATGTAAATGGTGCACCAAAGTCCCTATATATCCTTCGATTTGCACGAAATTAGGCATAACGTTTTTAATTGAGCCTAGACTGATGTCTGCCAAGTTTCGAGAAAATCTGTCCAGATTTAGATATAGCTCCCATATATAGTTTCGTCCGATTTCATGTAAATGGTGCACCAAAGTCCCTATATATCCTTCGATTTGCACGAAATTTGGCATAACGTACTGAATTGAGCCTAGAGTGATGTCTGCGTTGTTTCGTGAAAATCGGTCCAGATTTAGATATAGCTCCCTTTTATTATAGATTGATTTTAAGTAACTGACGCACCAAGGAACCAATAGGAACAAAACGTTCTGAAATTAGTATAACCTAACCTGTGACGATAGATCAACTCCTCATGTCAGTAAGATTGACATCAAATTTTGCACAACGTACAAAATTGAGCATAGAATTATGTAGTTGCGTTTTCTAGAAGTACAGACATAGCCCAACGGATGACCTATTTATATTTGTTTGAAGGCGATTTACATACTTTATGGATAGATCTACGTAGATTCACATTTAGATAAATATCACATATTTTATTTCATCCAATTTCATGCTAATAATCCTGTTTAATATACCCATAGTGGTGAAGGGTATCATATAGTCGGCCCCGTCCGACTTTACTACTTTCCTTACTGGGTTTCTCTCTACTTGGATCACTAGGCATGCAAACTTTTGTCGACTGGCTACACTCATACACACACACTTGTATAGCTTCAAATTTTTGTGTCATACTCCTCCACCAGCAATAGCCAGCCATTTCGTACATAGTTCTAAAAAATTTCACATTTATTCCACTTCGTAGATGATTTTCGGATATTATACACGATGGCATTCAAACACGTAAATCATTGTTGACTTTATAGAATATTCATATGCAAATATGTACAAAGGTATTAGTCGGGATCAAGTAATGGTGTTGATGCTGCTGCTGCCGGACAAGTATTAGATGAGCTTAGTTTCGGTTCGAATGTTACTATGAATGAAAGCAGCGGAGGCGGAAGAAATATTGTTGGAAAAGTTGTTAATGATTTGTTGGAGTTGGAAGTATTAGATGATGCATTAAGTGGTGTGTTTTGTGGTAGGATGCTGAAAATGGAGATATTAAGTAGAATTTTTTTTAGATGGAGACCCTAAAGTGAAAAGTAGGCCCGGAAGCTGTCTTCTAACTGTTTACTTTTCAAACACTAGAATGTTATGTTCATCAGATTTAAGGATCACTATCTACCACCTTAGCAGCTCACCTCCGCTACAAAAACTTTCGACCTCACAGAAATATCGGTTTTATACCGAAACTGTTTACACATTGGGACTAAATCATTATCTGACAATTAGGAGTCGATTTAGAAATAACCCAAAATCCACTATTTTTGGGGTATCCTGTTTCTGCTATATATTTATCTCTGCTTGGTCGGTTTATGTTTTTAAACTTCTGGTTCAAAAAGAATGGTAACCTGTATATGTTGTTTCCATAGTGAATATGGGGTGAGACCAATACCACAGCAATTCCGATTTTACGGATCATGTCACCGAAATGCTCGTGAGAATCTCCACTTTCATTCAACAACGAGTTTTTGGTGTATGTTTTAATATTCAAACTTCTAGATCCACTTTTCTGTCCTGTCCACCAGTTGGAAACAAACAACTTGGAAAGTTTGTTCAACGAAAAACTGACTAGGAGCACATGCGATATACCAAAAGAGGCTCGTGAGGGTCTTCTATTTCATTCGACATCGATTTTTTTGTGTACAATTGTATATTAAAGATTCCAATTTTCTGTCCTGTCCTCCATTTGGAAACTAGAAAATTGGAAAGTTTGTTATACCCTACACAACAATGTTGACAGGGTATTAAAGCTTTGTGCAGCCCCAAGAGTTTGTAACGCCGCGAAATATTGGTCCTAGACCCACCTTTAAGTATACCGATCGTCATATCTCGACTAGCTGAGTCCATCTAGACATGTGTGTCCGTCCGTCCGTCTGTCCATTATAATTTGTAAACACGACACAGGCCACAGTTATGGACCAATCTTCACGAAATGTTGCATGTAGGATGGGCTCTGACCAATGAAGACCCCTATTACTTTTGGTAAAGATCGGTTAATATTTAGGGAATGAAATGGAATTTTTACATAGAGAAGGGGATCGGGCCAAAGAATAAGCATGCCTGTTTTGATAAGGATCGGTCAATATTTAGCGGGTCAAATGGACCCTTACTTTTGTGTGAAAAATTACAAAAATTGTATTCTATAGCGTATAGATTCACACCTGAAGGACATAGACCCGAAAAGTTGTTGGTATATTCAAGGGCAGTGGTTGACCTTTAAATTGATACCCATTATATGATCGTATGTACTCAGATGTGGGAGTTACACTTTAACATTTACAGGTGCTTATGTATTCAGATATTATTTAGTAACCCTTTACCACACTAGAGGGCGGAAATATAGCGCTGATCGCTTTAAAATGTTCCATGAAGTTCCAGTTATGGTCAAGGATAACGCTCAAAATTTTCGCTGACGATCAGATATTGTGATGAAGTGGACCGAAAACTTAATTTTTTTTCGAGTCGATCTATAGGCTCCAATGGGAATAAGAACATCATAACACAAGGGAAGGGAATCTGGACAAGTAATTAGAAGGGCTGTACTGAACATTAGTAATAATTGTCTGCCTCTAGTTGGTCCAGATGGTTCAAATATCGCGAAATATTGCCCAAGCTCAGAATATACATCCACAGAAAGTTAGTTTTTCGTGGAAGTTGTGTAGGGTATCATATGGTCGGCCCCATCCGACTATACTGCTCCGCTCACTGGTTTTATATTGAAGTTTCCAGATCCAATTTTCTGTCCTGAAGAAAATCACGGAAGATTCGGATGCAGTGCTCATCTTGTCGATATTAGAGTCGTTTGGTCGGTTGGCTGTGCCTTCTCTTGTTATCAGTCGACGGAAACATTGTTGTACAGCGTATTATGTATTTGTGCATATGTTTGTAACAGGCAAAAGGAATCGATGTAGACCCATGGTTCCGTTTGAGAATATGCATAGAATTTCGATTTCGGAGTCGATTTATGCATGTCCTTCCGTCCACGTATTTTTGTGAACAAAGAACAAATCGCATTTACGATCCGATTTGGATGAAATTTGGCACATGTCACTTATTTGGCCCAACGGCGAACCCTATTGAAATTAAGAAAATCGGTTCAGATTTAGATATAGCTACCATATATAGTTTCGTCCGATTTTATGTGAATGATGCACCAAACTGACAATATTGGTCCGATTGTGACAAAATTTAGCACAGGGTATTGACTTAGGTCCAGATTGATGTATGCGATTCTCTGATGAAATCCGTTCAGATTTAGATATAGCTCCCATATATAGTTTCGTCCGATTTTATGTTTATACTGCCAATATTGGCCCGATCGGGACAAAATGTGGCACAGAGTACTGAATTATGTCTAGATTGATATATTTCAAATCTTGTTGTAATTGTTTCAGATTTAGATATAGCTCACATATATAGTTTCGTCCGATTTTAGGCAAATGGAGTACCATACCTGCAATATAGGTCCGATTGAGACAAAATTTTATCCAGAGTAGTGAATAAGGTACAGATTGATTTATGCGAAGTTTTGTTGGAATCGATTCAGATTTAGATATAGCTCCCATATATAGTTCCGTGCGATTTTATGTAAATGCTGTACCATACTGTCAATGTTTGTTTGATTTAGACAACATTTAGCAAAGCTTACTTTTTCGTCGTAAATTCTGCAATTTTTTGCAAAAATGGTTTAATGCCAGCTATTATGTATTTTGATATGGTTATTACGTTCATGCAGCAGAAGCGAATATTTTATCATTTCCCACAGTAGTGGGTACCTTAATATACTGCCCACGGCATGGTATAGCTACCAATTCAAATATAAATTTTGATTGGCCTATTTCTATTTCAAAAATGTGTGTGTACAAATGTTGAGGATGAACATATTTGTCTGTTAACATTCATTCTCAATTCCACATAGATACCAGCAGCAACATGCTTAACATAAGTATCTACCAGATTCTCATTAGATGCAGTAAAATGAACAGACGTGCTATAATTTTACTACTAATCGCAGAGTACATGTATACGCATGTATGTGTGTAAGTGTATGTGCATGTAACCAACTATTCTTGCATATGAACTAATACAAATTGCAAAATGTAATTAGAAATTTTTACCTTATGGCTAATTTATTGAAAAATTCCAAGAACATGATTTGGAATTTTTGAATGGTAGAGACACTTGATCTATGTGCCACACGTGATTAAACTAATAAAATTTCGTTAAATATGGCATAGTTTATTATACATAGTTGGTTGGACGTACGTATAAGTTGCTATTGTTCGGAAAATTTGCAAATGATTATTTCCATTTTATTGCGCAAATTAACTCAATTATAATTGATTAATGATTTTTATATTTAAAATATTATTATTCTCGAGACAGAGATATAGATGGACATTTTATGGACAGTGTCTCAATTCTCAGGGGGACCAATTACATTTCGAGTATTCGGAATATTTGCATATGTAAAATAAATTCATCGGTAAAGAAAGTTGAATTGACAAAACTAAATATGAATTGGGTCTAGAATGAGATGTGTTAAGTTTCCTGAAAATCGGTTAAGATTTAGATATAGCTCCGATATATATTTCCGTCCGATTAAAGGAAAATGGTGTACCAAAGTCCCTATATATCTTTCGATTACCACGAAATTTGGTACGGCGTACTGAATAAGGTCTACAATGATGTGTGTTAAGTTTCGCGAAAATCGGTTCAGATTTAGATATAACTCCCATATATATTTTCGTCCGATTTTAGATAAATAAATAAATTTGGACGAAATTTGGCATATCGTACTGCATGAAGTATAGAATGATGTGTGTTAAGTTTCCTGAAAATCGCTCCAGATTTAGATATAGCTCCCATATACATTTTAGTCCATATATATATTTCGTAATGAACTTGGTATAACCTATAAGCTAGATATGAATGCTGCACCGAATTACCCAGGTGGGTTAGATTTTAAGTAAAATGTGCACCAAAGACGCAACGTTAAATAGTTTCTATAACCTAACATGTGGAAAGATTTATTTAATCGGTTCAAATTTGGATAGAGCTACCATACATATTTTCTCCCGATTTTAACTAAATGATGCACCAAGAACTCAAAATATGGCCGATATTCTGTGACAAGTTTCGATGAAATCGGCTTAGATTTCGATATAGCTTTTATATATATTTTCATCCGATTTGAAGTAAATGGCGCACCAAACTCCTCATGTTTATCAGATATGTATCCAATGTATCTGTATATGTATATGTATCTGTTGAATATAACTAAAGTGGTGAAGGGTATCATATAGTCGGTCCAGTACGACTTTACTACTTTCTTTACTGGTTTAAAATATGGATTTATATTGAGAATTTTCGGGTAAGATGATTTTTATTTACCATGAATCAGGAATACCAAATTACAGCACCTTTGTTTGGAAAATGCGATTATAACCTTCAAAATATCGAAACATACCGGGGTCTGAAATTTTCTATCCAAAAAGTGTTTAGACTTCAAGAACTGTAATATGTCGGAAAATTTGGCTAAAATGTTCAAAATACCGGAAGCGGGGACCCCATATGGGAGTTATATCAAAATATGGACCCATATTGATAATTTTCAGCACAGATGTATTTCCACCTTAAAGAAGAACCCGAAATATCAATTTTCAGCCTTTTCGATTGGAAAATGCGACCAACACTTTAAATTACAAAAAATGGGGAGGTTATTTAATTAAACTACGCCAATGACTTCATTTATGTCAAATATGTAAACATTCTTAAAATTTCAATTCTACAAAAGCAATAAGTGTTAGGAATTTTATCGATATCTGCTGTACTGTGTCTTCAATTAAAGTGGCTAATTGTGGGAATCACTGAAATGGCAATTTTGATAATCGAATTAAAAACTAAGCTTCTGTAAATTGTATAATTTCCTAGAATTTCTAGACAATATAATTGTGTATGAGTGTTTGTGTGTAATATTACAATATGTCTAATAACACGTAAGAAAATTAAACCTTTTTACACAATTAACTTCTGTAAAGTGGAAAGCTAAAATTCATTTCCAATAATTGACGAAGGAGGAAAAAAATTTTATTACAAATGAATATTGGAAATTTTTGAATTTTAATATTGTAGGTAGTAAAACTGTAGTTAATTAATTTATTTAATTAAGGTTATTGACAATTGGATTCCATATACAGTTACAGCTTGGTTTTCTTGTACGGTTTAGTTAACTTTAAACATGAATACACATATACATATCAAATAGTTATGAGTGGTATTTCTGTTAGTGTTGAACGAAAAAAATTACATTTTCATATAAAAGGAATGTCGAATACAAACTGTAAGGTACAGAGTGGAAATATAAGGCAAAATGGAATGTCGCGGCTCTAACATATATGTGGAACCAATAGTAGCTCTAATTGGTAGGTCTAATTGTATTAAATAATATTATCAATTATATTATTCCGAGTGAAGTCACTTTTATTATTGTGAACTTTTTCTATACAGGTCTATGTGTTGACATAGCTTCCATAGAAAAGCCCTGTCCCATTTTTTGTATTTGAATAAATATTTTTGAAGAACAATATCCGCCCGCACATTCATTGCTCCTAGGAAGATTGGTATTGAACAATTGGGAACATCGTTCCAGGTTTTAACAGTACCCCTCAATATTCAATATTTTGGTGATTTGGGCGCTCTTGGCTAGCAGATAGGCACATGAAAAACCAGTAAGGAAAGTAGTAAAGTCGGACGGGGCCGACTATATTATACCGTTCTCCACTATGAGTATATTAAACAGGACTATTAACATGAAATTGGATGAAATAAAATATGTGATATTTATCTAAATGTGAATAGACTTAGATCAATCTATGCTCAATTTTGTACGTTGTGCAAAATTTGATGTCAATCTGACTAACATGAAGAGTTTGATGTCCAATTTACTTAAAATCTGGCAAAAATATATATTGAAGTTATATCCAAATATGAACCGATTTCAACGAAACTTGTCACAGGTTAGGTTATACTAATTTCAGTACGATTTGTTCCAATCAGCCATATATTGGATCCTTGGTGCGTCAATTACTTAAAATCAATCTATAATATAAGGGAGCTATACCTAAATCTGGATTGATTTTCACGAAACTTGGCAGACATCACTCTAGGCTCAATTCAGTAAGTTATGCCAAATTTCGTGCAAATCGAAAGATATATGTGGACTATGGTGCACCATTTATATTAAATCGGACGAAAATATATATGAGAGCAATATCTAAACCGATTTTCACGAAACATTACAGACATCATTCTACGCTCACTTCAGTACGTTATGTCGAATTTCGTGCAAATCGAAAGATATATGTGGACTATGGTGCACCATTTATATTAAATCGGATGAAAATATATATGAGAGCAATATCTAAACCTGGACCGATTTTCACGAAACATTACAGACACCACTCTACGTTCACTTCAGTACGTTATGTCGAATTTCGTGCAAATCGAAAGATATATAGGGACTTTGGTGCAACATTTACATGTAATCGGACGAAAATATATATGGGAGCTATATCTAAATCTGGACCGATTTTCACTAAACTTGGCAGACATCATTCTAGGCTCAATTCAGTAAGTTATGCCAAATTTCGTGCAAATCGAAGGATATATAGGGACTTTGGTGCACCATTTACATGAAATCGGAAGAAACTATATATGGGAGCTATATCTAAATCTGGACTGATTTTCACGAAACTTGGCAGAAATCATTCTAGGCTCAATTCAGTACGTTATGCCAAAATTCGTGTAAATCGAAAGATATATGTGGACTATGGTGCACCATTTATATTAAATCGGACGAAAATATATATGGGAGCTATATCTAAATCTGGACCGATTTTTACTAAACTTGGCAGATATCACTCTAGGCTCAATACAGTACGTTATGCCAATTTTCGTGCAAATCGAAAGATATATGTGGACTATGGTGCACCATTTATATTAAATCGGACGAAAATATATATGAGAGCAATATCTAAACCTGGACAGATTTTCACGAAACATTACAGACATCACTCTACGCTCACTTCAGTACGTTATGTCGAATTTCGTGCAAATCGAAAGATATATAGGGACTTTGGTGCAACATTTACATGTAATCGGACGAAACTATATATGAGAGCTATATCTAAATCTGGACCGATTTTCTCTAAACTTGACAGACATCACTCCAGGCTTAAAATCGGACGAAACTATATATTGGAGCTATATCTAAATCTGGGCCGAAACTTGGCAGACATCATTCTAGGCTTAATTTAGTACGTTATTCCAAATTTCGTGCAAATCAAAGGATATATAGGGACTTTGGTGTACCATTTACCTTAAATCGGACGAAAATATATATGGGAGCTATATTTAAATCTGGACCGATTTTCACTAAACTTGGCAGACATCACTCTAGGCTCAGTTCAGTACGTTATCCCAAATTTCGTGCAAATCGAAAGATATATGTGGACTATGGTGCACCATTTATATTAAATCGGACGAAAATATATATGAGAGCAATATCTAAACCTGGACAGATTTTCACGAAACATTACAGACATCACTCTACGCTCACTTCAGTACGTTATGTCGAATTTCGTGCAAATCGAAAGATATATAGGGACTTTGGTGCAACATTTACATGTAATCGGACGAAACTATATATGAGAGCTATATCTAAATCTGGACCGATTTTCTCTAAACTTGACAGACATCACTCCAGGCTCAATTCAGTACGTTATGCCAAATTTGGTGCAAATCGAAAGATATATAGGGACTTTGGTGCACCATTTACATAAAATCGGACGAAACTATATATTGGAGCTATATCTAAATCTGGGCCGAAACTTGGCAGACATCATTCTAGGCTTAATTCAGTACGTTATACCAAATTTCGTGCAAATCAAAGGATATATAGGGACTTTGGTGTACCATTTACCTTAAATCGGACGAAAATATATATGGGAGCTATATTTAAATCTGGACCGATTTTCACTAAACTTGGCAGACATCACTCTAGGCTCAGTTCAGTACGTTATCCCAAATTTCGTGCAAATCGAAAGATATAAATTGACTTTGGTGCACCATTTACATGAAATCGGACGGAACTATATATTGGATCTATATCTATATCTGGACCGATTTTCACGAAACTTTGCAGACATCATTCTAGGCTTAATTCAGTACGTTGTACCGAATTTCGTGCAAATCGAAAGTTATTTAAGAACTTTGGTGCACCATTTACGTTAAATCGGACGAAAATATATATGGGAGCTATATTTAAATCTGAACCGATTTTTCCCAATTTCAATAGGGTTCGTCCTTGGGCCAAATAAGTGACCTATGCCAAATTTCATCCAATTCGGATCATAAATACGACCTGTACTTTGTTTACAATTTAACATGGACAGATGGACGGACGGACAGACGGACATGCGTAAATCGACTTAGAAAGTGATTCTATGCTTATTCTCAAAAGGAACTATGGGTCTATCTCGATTCCTCTTGCCTGTTACAAACATATGCACAAAGACATAATACCCTGTACCACAGTGTGGTGAAGGGTATAATAATCAATATTGGTCCCAGTTTTGGGGTAATCATATAATGCTAGAACCCGCCCCTTTTATTTGGTATTTTGGAAATTTTGGGAACTTCCAACCAAAATATTTCAATATCCTCGTTAAACTATACCCCTCACATTTTCTGTATTTTAGGGAATTTGATCTAATCAACCGAATTGGCTATAATTTGGTATTTTGGTTGCCAATGGGTACGAAATAGTCCTGCCAAAAATAAGAAATATTGATTAATTTTTATG
>NW_026889270.1:0-12621 GCF_032173495.1 Musca vetustissima
ACCCATCGGCCCACGCCGCTTTATTATTCTTCAGCCGATTGATTGCTATTCTGACATCATCTTGGCTAGGTGGTATACACTCTATACCGTCATCTATTATGTCCTTGAAGAAATATTCTTTAATAAATCCACGCATTCTATAGGTCCTTGAAGAAATATTCTTTAATAAATCCACGCCTTGTATAGGTCCTTGAAGAAATATTCTTTAATAAATCCACGCCTTGTATAGGTCCTTGAAGAAATATTCTTTAAAAAATCCACGCCTTGTATAGGTCCTTGAAGAAATATTTTTTAATAAATCCACGCCTTGTATAGGACCTTGAAAAAATATTCATTAAAAAATCCACGCCTTGTATAGGTCCTTGAAGAAATATTCTTTAACAAATCCACGCCTTGTATAGGTCCTTGAAAAATATTCTTTAATAAATCCACACCTTGTATAGGTCCTTGAAGAAATATACTTTTATAAATCCACGCCTTGTATAGGTTCTTGAAGAAACATTCTTTAGTAAATCCACGCCTTGTTGGGTCTTGAAAAAATATTCTTTAATAAATCCACGCCTTGTTGGACCTTGGAAAAATATTCTGTAAAAAAATAACGCCTCAGTTTTTTACTCATTTTAATTTTAAACAGTTTTCCAAATTTAATGCATCTGTATTGAAAACAAGTGTTTGATAAACTATTTAATTGTGAATTGTAAAACTTTGTTCGAACTCGAAGTCATACTCATACATGAAGTCGTAGCAAAACACTAGCAGTTTTGTTTTTTTATTTTCCTCTTGAGTTTGTTGTGGAAAATTGTTTTCGGGGTATAAAAGTTGATTCATTGTGTGGGAATTGAACTTGTTGAAACTATATACTAGTATGGGTGAGTGTGTGGGTGTGTCAACATATTGTTTCCAATTTTTAGCTGAAATATGTTTTTCTTGAAATACAGATAAAAAAAATATTAAATTTTTCTTATTAGATATTTTTCTGTGACATTTAAAGTTAGAGGTTAATTAGCAGAAAAAAAATTCTGATGAGATTATAATGAACAAGAATTTCGTTTTTTTTGTGATGACAAAATATTTAAAGTGTACAGTAGGGAGCAATACTGAAAAATTGAGTGACTTAAAATTTCACAAATGATTTTTCTTTATAAACTTTGTGTACACAAAATCTGTTTCGAAATCATTGTTCTCTTTTAAATTTTCATACATTGTCAATTTTTCTTTAGAAATATTCGCAGTCATTATATTTCAATTCATTGTTCAATTTTAATTTGATTTCCATATAAACATAAAGTTTTAACAAATTGTCATAAAATTTTGCAAATTCTCCAATGCAACCATTAACGCGAAAATAAGTTTCTGCCATGGGTTGGTTAACCACACAAGCCACATGGAAACTTTTCCAATAATAATTAAATTCTTGGTACTGATTGAAAACTGTGTCATTAGAGGAAAAGTTTGTGGCAAAGCTGAATTAGATTTCATAGTAAAAAGACGAAACATAGGAAAGCATCTTAATTAAAAACCAATATAAGTTGGTAGGGTTTTTGTTAAACTAAATTTCGAAACTAATGATGGAATAGGTTGATAGTATTCGCAGAAGAAAATTAATGACAATGGGAGAGTTGTTAGATAAATGGATTGTCTTTTAAAGGTCGTAAGTGGATATTTTTAGAAAAATAATGTCTTCAAGGACCTGCATAAGGCGTGGATTTATAAAAGAATATTTTTAAGAACCAACACAAGGTGTGGATTATTTAAATAATATGTGGATATGTTTTCAGGGGTCTACACAAGGCGTGCATTTTTTAAAGAATATTTTTTCAGGACCTATACAAGGCGTGGACTTATTAAAGAATATTTTTTCAAGGGCTACAAGAGGCGTGGATTTTTTAAAGAATATTTTTTCGAGGGCTACAAGAGGCGTGGATTTTTTAAAGAATATTTTTTCGAGGGCTACAAGAGGCGTGGATTTTTTAAAGAATATTTTTTCGAGGGCTACAAGAGGCGTGGATTTTTTAAAGAATATTTTTTCGAGGGCTACAAGAGGCGTGGATTTTTTAAAGAATATTTTTTCGAGGGCTACAAGAGGCGTGGATTTTTTAAAGAATATTTTTTCGAGGGCTACAAGAGGCGTGGATTTTTTAAAGAATATTTTTTCGAGGGCTACAAGAGGCGTGGATTTTTTAAAGAGTATTTTTTCGAGGGCTACAAGAGGCGTGGATTTTTTAAAGAGTATTTTTTCGAGGGCTACAAGAGGCGTGGATTTTTTAAAGAATATTTTTTCGAGGGCTACAAGAGGCGTGGATTTTTTAAAGAATATTTTTTCGAGGGCTACAAGAGGCGTGGATTTTTTAAAGAATATTTTTTCGAGGGCTACAAGAGGCGTGGATTTTTTAAAGAATATTTTTTCGAGGGCTACAAGAGGCGTGGATTTTTTAAAGAATATTTTTTCGAGGGCTACAAGAGGCGTGGATTTTTTAAAGAATATTTTTTCGAGGGCTACAAGAGGCGTGGATTTTTTAAAGAATATTTTTTCGAGGGCTACAAGAGGCGTGGATTTTTTAAAGAATATTTTTTCGAGGGCTACAAGAGGCGTGGATTTTTTAAAGAATATTTTTTCGAGGGCTACAAGAGGCGTGGATTTTTTAAAGAATATTTTTTCGAGGGCTACAAGAGGCGTGGATTTTTTAAAGAATATTTTTTCGAGGGCTACAAGAGGCGTGGATTTTTTAAAGAATATTTTTTCGAGGGCTACAAGAGGCGTGGATTTTTTAAAGAATATTTTTTCGAGGGCTACAAGAGGCGTGGATTTTTTAAAGAATATTTTTTCGAGGGCTACAAGAGGCGTGGATTTTTTAAAGAATATTTTTTCGAGGGCTACAAGAGGCGTGGATTTTTTAAAGAATATTTTTTCGAGGGCTACAAGAGGCGTGGATTTTTTAAAGAATATTTTTTCGAGGGCTACAAGAGGCGTGGATTTTTTAAAGAATAAAGAATATTTTTTCGAGGGCTACAAGAGGCGTGGATTTTTTAAAGAATATTTTTTCGAGGGCTACAAGAGGCGTGGATTTTTTAAAGAATATTTTTTCGAGGGCTACAAGAGGCGTGGATTTTTTAAAGAATATTTTTTCGAGGGCTACAAGAGGCGTGGATTTTTTAAAGAATATTTTTTCGAGGGCTACAAGAGGCGTGGATTTTTTACAGAATATTTTTTCGAGGGCTACAAGAGGCGTGGATTTTTTAAAGAATATTTTTTCGAGGGCTACAAGAGGCGTGGATTTTTTAAAGAATATTTTTTCGAGGGCTACAAGAGGCGTGGATTTTTTAAAGAATATTTTTTCGAGGGCTACAAGAGGCGTGGATTTTTTAAAGAATATTTTTTCGAGGGCTACAAGAGGCGTGGATTTTTTAAAGAATATTTTTTCGAGGGCTACAAGAGGCGTGGATTTTTTAAAGAATATTTTTTCGAGGGCTACAAGAGGCGTGGATTTTTTAAAGAATATTTTTTCGAGGGCTACAAGAGGCGTGGATTTTTTAAAGAATATTTTTTCGAGGGCTACAAGAGGCGTGGATTTTTTAAAGAATATTTTTTCGAGGGCTACAAGAGGCGTGGATTTTTTAAAGAATATTTTTTCGAGGGCTACAAGAGGCGTGGATTTTTTAAAGAATATTTTTTCGAGGGCTACAAGAGGCGTGGATTTTTTAAAGAATATTTTTTCGAGGGCTACAAGAGGCGTGGATTTTTTAAAGAATATTTTTTCGAGGGCTACAAGAGGCGTGGATTTTTTAAAGAATATTTTTTCGAGGGCTACAAGAGGCGTGGATTTTTTAAAGAATATTTTTTCGAGGGCTACAAGAGGCGTGGATTTTTTAAAGAATATTTTTTCGAGGGCTACAAGAGGCGTGGATTTTTTAAAGAATATTTTTTCGAGGGCTACAAGAGGCGTGGATTTTTTAAAGAATATTTTTTCGAGGGCTACAAGAGGCGTGGATTTTTTAAAGAATATTTTTTCGAGGGCTACAAGAGGCGTGGATTTTTTAAAGAATATTTTTTCGAGGGCTACAAGAGGCGTGGATTTTTTAAAGAATATTTTTTCGAGGGCTACAAGAGGCGTGGATTTTTTAAAGAATATTTTTTCGAGGGCTACAAGAGGCGTGGATTTTTTAAATAATATTTTTTCGAGGGCTACAAGAGGCGTGGATTTTTTAAAGAATATTTTTTCGAGGGCTACAAGAGGCGTGGATTTTTTAAAGAATATTTTTTCGAGGGCTACAAGAGGCGTGGATTTTTTAAAGAATATTTTTTCGAGGGCTACAAGAGGCGTGGATTTTTTAAAGAATATTTTTTCGAGGGCTACAAGAGGCGTGGATTTTTTAAAGAATATTTTTTCGAGGGCTACAAGAGGCGTGGATTTTTTAAAGAATATTTTTTCGAGGGCTACAAGAGGCGTGGATTTTTTAAAGAATATTTTTTCGAGGGCTACAAGAGGCGTGGATTTTTTAAAGAATATTTTTTCGAGGGCTACAAGAGGCGTGGATTTTTTAAAGAATATTTTTTCGAGGGCTACAAGAGGCGTGGATTTTTTAAAGAATATTTTTTCGAGGGCTACAAGAGGCGTGGATTTTTTAAAGAATATTTTTTCGAGGGCTACAAGAGGCGTGGATTTTTTAAAGAATATTTTTTCGAGGGCTACAAGAGGCGTGGATTTTTTAAAGAATATTTTTTCGAGGGCTACAATAATTGGATGAAATTTGGCACAGCTCATTGATTTTCGAGGGCTACAATAATTGGATGAAATTTGGCACAGCTCATTGATTTTCGAGGGCTACAATAATTGGATGAAATTTGGCACTGCTCATTGACTTTCGAGGGCTACAAGAGGCGTGGATTTTTTAAAGAATATTTGTTCAAGGGCTACAAGAGGCGTGGATTTTTTAAAGAATTTTTTCATGGCTCAAATCAAAGCGTGGATTTTTTAAAGAATTTTTTCATGGCTTTAAAGAATTTTTCTATGAAATCTTGTGCTACTGGTCATCCAACAAATCAAACCTTGTTTTTTATAGACAGTTGTATTTCATTTTCCCAAATGTGATATGCAATCATCATCAGTTATGTACAAAATCTTATTTGAATAAATATTCTTCGAAAGTCATAACTTCTTGTTTGACCGAAACAAATGTCATAAACATCCATTGCCCAAAAAAAAGTATATGTCAACATGCAATAATTCTTAAATCGGCAATCAACTCGTATACGGACTATCACCCTCCCTTCCCTCCTCCTTTAGACAACTGACCTACTCCATGTCTGAGAAATACCACACAATATTGGTACTTCTTTGTGACCTATGGGGAAAACAAATTCAAATTTATTGTTTCCGATTACGTTCGAAGAGGGAATAGCTATGTAAGTACGTATTTACGTCCATCGATGGTATATCAAAGAGAAAATTAACAAATATGTGGTCGGACCAACAATATTGCCATTGTAGGATGACAAAGGTTGTACCTGGACGATGGGTGGCTAGGAGTGTTGGGGGGATAATATTAGTATTTTTCACTTGGTCACTTTGCTATTTTGCAATTGTAATTTGAAACATGTTTTTGGTTTTGTATCGTTGTTGATGTTGGTGTGCATACCGCTTTTGTTGTTGTTGGTTATTTTCTGGTAAATCCATAAAGCATGTCATTGGGGATTGCTTTACTAAACCACACAAAATTGTTATGTATCGATAGCACTTAACACCTGACACAGCACAACTACATTTTGTCGACACGAGAGTATGAGTATGTGCGAGTGTGTATGCATGTCGAATATATATAGTTGTGTGTGTTTGTTTGCAGGTTTGTTTTATGGAAGTTCGTTGCAAGTTACGAAATGTTAACAAAGTCCCAACAATTGTTGTATCCGGTAATGGTTAGTAAATTGGAGTTTTCGTTTGCAGGGGCAGTCACAGGGACAAGTTGTTTTTATTTTTTTCCGGATGGCGAACATTTAGTGACCTCAACTTAAAGTTTATTTTTATTTCTTTGGATAAGTGTGCGGTTAATTAAACTATGGTCAAGACGTGGCGAATTAAAACCACTTGACTTTTTTATTCTAATTAACTTACATACACTAGTTTACTAACCTAATTAAATGTGGACATTTTCAAGGGTAAGAGGAGTTTCCTCAGGAGTAAGTTAAAACCAATAATTTATGAAAATATTCATTATTATATGCAAGACCTTTAAGCTGTATTGAGGCAACAACAACCAGTAAGGAAAGAAGTAAAGTCGGACTGGGCTGACTATATGATACCCTTCACCACTTTGGGGATATTCTACATATGTATCTTTACATATGTCGTCTTTTCGAAGGAACATTGACATGAAATTGATCGAACTTAAAATCGCATCTTTATCTATAAGTAAGCCTACTAACATCAATCCTTACACATGCCATTCTGCAATCTATTCCATACTTTCTAAATAGACTTTAAGCTAAGTTTACGCACGCTATTTGGTATGCTTCACAGTTTAAAATGTAACATCAATCAAGCACCCATTGATTATTTGCTATATTTAAATCTGAACCGATTTCAAGGAAACTTCCCCGAGATTCATTTATATTAATTACAGTACGTTTTGCCAATGGGCCTATAGGAGCTATATGCAAATCTGAACCAATTTAAAGAAAACTTGACACACGAAAGGTTATAGTAACTTCAGTACATTGTACAAAATTGTGTGCGGGTCGGCCAATCTTTGGTTTTTTTAGTGCACAATTTACATTAAATCGGAGGGAAATATATATTGGAGCTAAATCTGAACCGATTTTCACGAAACTTAGCACACATCATTTCGGACCCAATTCAGTAGGGACTTTGGTGCACCATTTACATAAAATGGGACAAAATTATATAGGGGAGATATATCTAAATCTGAACCCATTTTCTCGCAACTTAACACACGTCGTTCTGGAGCTAATTCAGAACACTATGCTAAATTTCGTGCAAATCGAAATATATATACTGACTTTGGTACATAAAATCGGACAAACCTATATATGGGAGCTATATCTAAATCTGAACCGATTTTCACGAAACTTCGCACACATTGTTCTGCATCTAATTCAGTACTCCATGCCAAATTTCATGCAATTCGAATGATATATAAGGATTTTGGTCCCCGATTCACCTTAAATCGGATGAATATAAATATATATATATATATATATATATGTTATATCTAAATCTGAACCGATTTTCTCGAAACTTGACATACGCCTTTCTACACTCAATTTAGTATTATATGAAAAATTTCGTGCAAATTGAAAGATATATACGGACTTTGGTGCCCATTGGACGAAAATATATATGGGAACTATATCTATATCTGAACCAATTTTCTCGAAACTAGGCACACACCATTCTGGACTAAATTCAAATTTCGTGCAAATCGAAAGATATATAGGGACTTTGTTTCCCCATTTACCTTCAATCGGACGAAAATATATATATGGGAGCTATATCTATATCTGAACCGATTTTCACGAAACGTAGCACACATCATTCTGGACCCAATTCTGTACCCTATGACAAATTTCGTGCAAATCGACGAAACTATATATGGGAGCTATATATAAATCTGACCCGATTTTCACAAAACGTAGCACACATCATTCTGGACCCAACTCAGCACTATACGCCAAATTTCGTGCAAACCGAAACATATATAGGGACTTTGGGGACCCATTTACCTTAAATCGGACGAAAATATATATGGGAGCTATATATAAATCTGACCCGATTTTCACGAAACGTAGCACACGTCATTCTGAACCCAATTCAGTACCCTATGCCAAATTTCGTGCAAATCGAAAGATATATAGGGACTTTGGTGCCCCATTTACCTTCAATCGGACGAAAATATATATGGGAGCTATATTTAAATCTGGACCGATTTTCTCGAAACTAGGCACACGTCATTCTTGACCTAATTCAGTACTCTGTGCCAAATTTAGTGCAAATCGAATGATATATAGGGACTTTGGTGCCCCATATACGTTAAATCGGACGAAACCTGTATATGGGAGCTATATCTAAATCTTAACCGATTTTTCCTAATTTCAATCAGGTTCGTCCTTGGGCCAAATAAGTGACTTTTGCCAAATTTCATCTAAATCGGATCATAAAGGCGACCTGTACTTTGTTTACAATTTAACATCTACAGACGGACGGACATGCATAAATCGACTCAGAAAGTGATTCTATGCATATTTTCAAAATGAACCATGTGTCTATCTCGTTTCCTTCTGCCTGTTACAAACATATGCACAAAGACATAATACCCTGTACCACAGTTTGGTGCAGGGTATAAAAACAACGTATTTTCTTTCGACAAAAATATACGTTTTAAAATCCCCGTCTTCTAAAAGCTGGAAAAATTATTCTTCAAAAAATAAACCACTTGTGTATGTCCTTGAAAAAGTATTCTTCAAAAAATAAACTACCTGTGGATTTTTTAAAAAATCCACGCCTTTTATAGGTCCTTGAAAAAATATTCTTTAAAAAATCCATGCCTTGTATAGGTCCTTGAAAAAATATTCTTTAAAAAATCCATGCCTTGTATAGGTCCTTGAAAAAATATTCTTGAAAAAATTCACGCCTTGTATAGGTCCTTGAAAAAATATTCGTTAAAAAAACCACGCCTTGTATAGGTCCTTGAAAAAATATTCTCTAAAAAATCCACGCCTAGAATAGGTCCTTGAAAATATATTCCTTAAAAAATCCACGCCTTGTATAGGTCCTTGAAAAACATATTCTTTAAAAAATTCACGCCTTGTATAGATCCTTGAAAAATATTCTTTTATAAATCCACTCCTTGTATAGGTCCTTGAAAAAATATTCTTAAAAAAAATCCACGCCTTGTATAGGTCCTTGAAAAAAATATTCTTTAAAAAATCCACACCTTGGTCAGGTTCTTAAAAAATTCTTTTGTACGCTTTGTACAGGTTGGAAGTTTTTGCCTTTGCTACACACTTCCCAAGTGTATCAATAATAATCTGTCTCTCTCCCACCCACACACATACTCACATAACTTTATTATTACACATTGCATTGTGTGATTTACACCATAACAAAGTTTTCCCCAATAAATTAAGGTTAATGCATTTAACATTTAGTTAGTTAGCACTTATGTCGTTAAATTATTATTTCGCACCTTTGATCCGGCACAAAGTTTCTTTCTCACTTCCTGTGGTTGGTTGATTATCACCTCACTCAAACACACACACACACATACACCGAGAAAGAAAAGAAAAAGTCACACTTAGTACTTGTCATAAGTTTGTTACTTCCTCAATTTTTTTCCTTGCCAGACAACAATTCAAATCCCCCCACACACACGCACACACACTCACGTGCACTCATAAATAATTGAGAGAAAACGTTGAGGTAATGGCACGAACACATGCAATCCCTTGCCTTGTATTTCTTACATTCTCTCTTCTTTAGCGTTAAGTAGTGAAAGTTATCATGCATAGAACGAAGAAAGTACAAAATGGAAAAGAAAAATAAAAGGAAGAAGTGCAGTGAAGAAAAATACAGAAACTAGTATTTCTCGCCTTCATCCTTCAGATAGCATTAAAGTGTCGCACTTTATACAAATTTATCTCTTGGTTTTACGTGAGCAACAACTCAACAATTTCAAAGGATTGAAGATTGGGAGGGGAAGGGGTCTGACGGTTGAAATTCTCAAGTGGTACGAGAAAACACGAAATACGATGTGAAAGTTACACTGGCAATAATTCACCTCAATAGACATTCATATCCACACCAGCTATGGTGTCACGCAAATATTTTCTATTAAATTAAAGATTAAACTATAAAAGTTAAGCATACTTCTATTGAAGGAGGGGAGCTATTTCTATAATGAGAGCAATAATAACATTAGGTGTGGACTTAATAAGGAAAATATTTTACCAAGGACCCATTCAAGGCCTGGATTTTTTTAAAATAACTTTTTAAGGACCCAGGCGTGGATTTATTAAAGAATATTTTTTCAAGGATCCATTCAAGGTGTGGATGTATTAAAGAATATTTTTTCAAGGACCCATTCAAGGCGGGGATATATTAAAGAATATTTTTTCAAGGACCTATAAAAAATATTTTTTCAAGGACCTATACAAGGCGTGGATTTATTAATGAGAAGTTTTTCAAGGACCCATTCAATGCGTGGATTTATTAATGAGTAGTTTTTCAAGGACCCATTCAATGCGTGGATTTATTAATGAATATTTTTTCAAGGCTCCCATAAGGCGTGGATTTATTAATGAATATTATTTTCAAGGCTCCCATAAGGCGTGGATTTATTAATGAATATTATTTTCAAGGCTCCCATAAGGCGTGGATTTATTAATGAATAGTTTTTCAAGGACCCATTCAAGGCGTGGATTTATTAATGATTAGTTTTTCAAGGACCCATTCAAGGCGTGGATTTATTAATGAGTAGTTTTTCAAGGACCCATTCAAGGCGTGGATTTACTAATGAGTAGTTTTTCAAGGACCCATTCAATGCGTGGATTTATTAATGAGTAGTTTTTCAAGGACCCATTCAAGGCGTGGATTTATTAATGAGTAGTTTTTCAAGGACCCATTCAAGGCGTGGATTTATTAACGAGTAGTTTTTCAAGGACCCATTCAAGGCGTGGATTTATTAATGAGAAGTTTTTCAAGGACCCATTCAATGCGTGGATTTATTAATGAGTAGTTTTTCAAGGACCCATTCAATGCGTGGATTTATTAATGAGTAGTTTTTCAAGGACCCATTCAATGCGTGGATTTATTAATGAGTAGTTTTTCAAGGACCCATTCAAGGCGTGGATTTATTAATGAGTAGTTTTTCAAGGACCCATTCAAGGCGTGGATTTACTAATGAGTAGTTTTTCAGGGACCAATTCAAGGCGTGGACCTAAACAAATCAAGGACTTAAACAAGGCGTGCATGTATTAAAGAATATTTTTGTCAAGGACCTAAGCTAAACAAGGACTTAAACAAATTAAAGAATATTTTTTTCAAGGACTTAAACAAATCGTCGATTTATTAAAGAATATTTGTTTTTCAAGGATCTAAGCTAAACAAGGACTTAAACAAATTAAAGAATATTTTTTTCAAGGACTTAAACAAATCGTCGATTTATTAAAGAATATTTGTTTTTCAAGGATCTAAGCTAAACAAGGCGTGGATTTGTTAAAGAATAATTTTTTCAAGGATCTAAACTAAACAAGGACCTAAACATGGCGTGGACTTATTAAAGAATAATTTTTTCAAGGATCTAAACTAAACAAGGACCTAAACAAGGTGTGGATTTATTAAAGAATATTTTTTTCAAGGACCTAAACTAAACAAGGACGTGGATTTATTAAAGAATATTTTTTCAAGAACCTTAACTAAACAAGGACTTAAAGAAGGCTAGGATTTATTAAAGAATATTTTTTTCAAGGACCAAAGCTAAACAGGACTTAAACAAGGCGTGGATTTATCAAAGAATATTTTTTTCAAGGACCTAAGCTAAACAGGACTTAAACAAGGCGTGGATTTATTAAAGAATTTTTTTTCAAGGACCCATACAAGGCGTGGATTTATTAAAGAATATTTTTTTCAAGGACCCATACAAGGCGTGGATTTATTAAAGAATATTTTTTTCAAGGACCCATACAAGGCGTGGATTTATTAAAGAATATTTTTTTCAAGGACCCATACAAGGCGTGGATTTATTAAAGAATATTTTTTTCAAGGACCCATACAAGGCGTGGATTTATTAAAGAATATTTTTTTCAAGGACCCATACAAGGCGTGGATTTATTAAAGAATATTTTTTTCAAGGACCCATACAAGGCGTGGATTTATTAAAGAATATTTTTTTCAAGGACCCATACAAGGCGTGGATTTATTAAAGAATATTTTTTTCAAGGACCCATACAAGGCGTGGATTTATTAAAGAATATTTTTTTCAAGGACCCATACAAGGCGTGGATTTATTAAAGAATATTTTTTTCAAGAACCCATACAAGGCGTGGATTTATTAAAGAATATTTTTTTCAAGGACCTAAACAAGGCGTGGATTTATTAAAGAATATTTTTTTCAAGGACCTAAACAAGGCGTGGATGTTTTAAAGAATATTTTTTTCAAGGACCTAAACAAGGCGTGGATTTTCAGAAGAATATTTTTTCAAGGACCTAAACAAGGCGTGGATGTTTTAAAGAATATTTTTTTCAAGGACCTAAACAAGGCGTGGATTTATTAAAGAATATTTTTTTCAAGGATCGAAACTAAAAAAGGACCTAAACAAGACGTGGATTTGTTAAAGAATATTTTTTCAAGGACTAAAACTAAACAAGACGTGGATTTATTAAAGAATATTTTTTTCAAGGACGTAAACTAAACAAGGACTTAAACAAGGCGTGGTTTTATTAAAGAATATTTTTTTCAAGCATCTAAACTAAACAAGGATTTAAACAAGGCGTGGTTTTATTAAAGAATATTTTTTCAAGGACCTAAACTAAACAAGGACTTAAACAAGGCGTGGATTTATTAATGAATATTTTTTTCAAGGACCTAAGCTAAACAGGACTTAAACAA
>NW_026889271.1:0-12738 GCF_032173495.1 Musca vetustissima
GGATGGATAGGTCCTTGAAAAAATATTCTTTAAAAATCCACGCCTTGGATGGATAGGTCCTTGAAAAAATATTCTTTAAAAATCCACGCCTTGGATGGATAGGTCCTTGAAAAAATATTCTTTAAAAATCCACGCCTTGGATGGATAGGTCCTTGAAAAAATATTCTTTAAAAATCCACGACTTGGATGGATAGGTCCTTGAAAAAATATTCTTTAAAAATCCACGCCTTGGATGGATAGGTCCTTGAAAAAATATTCCTTAAAAATCCACGCCTTGGATGGATAGGTCCTTGAAAAAATATTCTTTAAAAATCCACGCCTTGGATGGATAGGTCCTTGAAAAAATATTCTTTAAAAATCCACGCCTTGGATGGATAGGTCCTTGAAAAAATATTCTTTAAAAATCCACGCCTTGGATGGATAGGTCCTTGAAAAAATATTCTTTAAAAATCCACGCCTTGGATGGATAGGTCCTTGAAAAAATATTCTTTAAAAATCCACGCCTTGGATGGATAGGTCCTTGAAAAAATATTCTTTAAAAATCCACGCCTTGGATGGATAGGTCCTTGAAAAAATATTCTTTAAAAATCCACGCCTTGGATGGATAGGTCCTTGAAAAAATATTCTTTAAAAATCCACGCCTTGGATGGATAGGTCCTTGAAAAAATATTCTTTAAAAATCCACGCCTTGGATGGATAGGTCCTTGAAAAAATATTCTTTAAAAATCCACGCCTTGGATGGATAGGTCCTTGAAAAAATATTCTTTAAAAATCCACGCCTTGGATGGATAGGTCCTTGAAAAAATATTCTTTAAAAATCCACGCCTTGGATGGATAGGTCCTTGAAAAAATATTCTTTAAAAATCCAAGCCTTGGATGGATAAATGGTCGTTGAAAAAATATTCTTTAAAAATCCACGCCTTGGATGGATAGGTCCTTGAAAAAATATTCTTTAAAAATCCACGCCTTGGATGGATAGGTCCTTGAAAAAATATTCTTTAAAAATCCACTGTTCGTTGAAAAAATATTCTTTAAAAAATCCACGCCATTGTTCGTTGAAAAAATATTCTTTAAAAAATCCACGCCTCTTCCATTGTTCGTTGAAAAAATATTCTTTAAAAAATCCACGCCTTGTATGGATGGATGTTCGTTGAAAAAATATTCTTTAAAAAATCCAAGCCTTCTATGGATGGATGGTCGTTGAAAAAAATATTCTTTAAAAAATCCAAGCCTTGTATGGATGGATGGTCGTTGAAAAAAAATATTCTTTAAAAAATCCACGCCTTGTATGGATTTATTCTTTAAAAAACCTATGCCTTTGATAGGTCCTTGAAGAAATAAATATTCTTCATATATATAATCTATGCCTATTGGAAAGGTTTTATTAGTATTTTAAAAATATCATATACATTGAGAAAATTAAAACATCAAAGCCACGTCTGTTTAAAAAAGTATTGTTAAAGCCCACCCTTGAGAGTATTTGTCCTTGAAAGAATATTTTCCACGTGTTGTCCCTAAAAAACGCTAGCCTGCCTTTCATAATATTCCAAATGCTTTTTCATAATATTCCAATTGCTATTTCATAATATTGCCAAATTATTTAGTATTTTCAAATATTTACTTTTCGGATTATTTTGGGATGATTTTTCATCATTTGGCCCTTTTAATATATTCTCCCGCCGTAAGTTCATCAGTGTTTGTCCCATGTCTTTTTATTAGGCACGTAAATATTTCACCTTTTTATGCTATGATGTGCCTTGGTCTAGCATATCGTTTTTTTTCGTTTTTATTCCTTCTACGACTGCAATCGTGCATATCAATCTAGCGTTCTGCTCGTGGTATGGCCACCAAATCCTTTTTTCACTTTCTTTCATTGACCTTTTTTGCGTTTATCGGCATGTCGGCCGGTTGGTCGACGGGTTAGTCGTTACTGTTTTCGTTCGTCGCCATGGATCGTGGATTCGCTGTGCATTTGATATACACAGATATTGTCACAAATTGATGACAGCGATGAAGGCTCAGCGGTTGAGTGGATGTGGGAAAATGGGAAACTTTTCAATTTCCGGTAGATTGACACAGGTGATTATTTTGTCTCGTCTTTTTTGTGTTTGTTTGTTTGTGATGGGATTGACAAACCAGTTCATGGTATCATTACACTCTTTCGATATACTTTAAATCTTTGATATATTAGCGAAAGGGAGTGCAACAAAATATTTATACATTATTTTAAGGGTTTAAATTTATTAAAGATTGTGCAATTTTAAAATTGATTAACTGTATTAGTATGCAGCTAAGTAACAAACTACACAGGGGACTTCTATAAAAATGTTTTGTAAAATGTATTTCCAATATAAATTTGGGACAGTTAATTTGAATTCTAAACAAATTAGAATTTTACATTTTTTAAAAATTTTTAAAATACTTCAAAAAATCCATTTTGTCAATATACATCCGATTTTTTTTCAAATGGTAGCGGACTAATTAAAAAAAAAGATCTAAACTCGTTAAACACGTAATAGATCAAATTTAAAATAATAATATTTTGGGACTAGGAGAGGCGTGGATTTTATTAAACATATTTTTATGGACAACGAGGCTTGGATTTTTAAAATAATATTTTTGGGGACTAGGAGAGGCGTGGATTTTATTAAACATAATTTTAAGGCCTAGGAGAGGCGTGGATTTTATTAAACATAATTTTAAGGCCTAGGAGAGTCGTGGATTTTATTAAACATAATTTTAAGGCCTAGGAGAGGCGTGGATTTTATTAAACATAATTTTAAGGCCTAGGAGAGGGGTGGATTTTATTAAAAATAATTTTAAGGCCAAGGAGAGGCGTGGATTTTTAAACATAATTTTAAGGCCTAGGAGAGGCGTGGATTTTATTAAACATAATTTTAAGGCCAAGGAGAGGCGTGGATTTTTTAAACATAATTTTAAGGCCTAGGAGAGGCGTGGATTTTATTAAACATAATTTTAAGGCCAAGGAGAGGCGTGGATTTTTTAAACATAATTTTAAGGCCTAGGAGAGGCGTGGATTTTATTAAACATAATTTTAAGGCCAAGGAGAGGCGTGGATTTTTTAAACATAATTTTAAGGCCAAGGAGAGGCGTGGATTTTTTAAACATAATTTTAAGGCCTAGGAGAGCGTGGATTAAAAAACTATGATGGTCTTGTATTTAAAAAGATATATTTTATAAGGACTAGAAAAAGCGTTGATAAAAAAATTTAGTAACTAGGAAAGTCGTTGATTTAAAAAAATATATTTTTAGGGACTAGAAGAGGCGTTTATTGAATGAAATAATTTTTAGGGATTGGGATTGAGACTAGGTTAGGCGTTCATCTATAAAAATATATATTTTAAGGGATTAGGGGTATAAAAAGAATTGTTTATATGGAGTAGGAGAGGAAGCTGACTTAAAAATATTTTTAAGGGACTAGGATTGGCTTGCATTAATATATATATATATTGGTTAGTGTTAAATTAGTGTCCCTATATATCTTTCAATTTCACGAAATTTGAGATAGCGTACTAAATTAAGTCTAGAATGATGTGTACTGAGTTTCGTGAAAATTGGATTAGATTAATATATAGCTTACATATATAGCTTCGTCCGATTTTATATAAATGGTGTACAAAAGACCATATATCATTCGATTTGCACGAAATTTGTCATAGCGTCTCAATTAGGTCTAGAATGATATGAGCTTAGTTTCGTAAGAATCGGTTCAGATTTAGATATATTATATCATGTCAATGTTTTTACGAAAAGGCGGAGTCTGTTAGGAGACATATGTAGAATATACCTAAAGTGGCCCAGTCCGACTTTACTACTTTCCTTACTGGCTAAAAAATATTTTTAAGGGACTAATTTCGTCGTGGATTAAAAAAATATATATTTTTCAGGGATTGTTGCAGGGACTATTTGAGTAGTGCGTCCAATTAGACCTTGAATTAGTTAAATTTTTTTAAGATCTTTATTTTTTATACCCTTCACCACACTGAGGTACAGGATATTATGTTTGTAACAGGCAAAAGCAAACAAGATAGACACATTGTAAACAAAATACATGTCGCATTTATAATCTGAATTGGATAAAATTTGACACATCTCATTTATTTGGCCCAAGAACAAATCCTCTTAAAATTGGCAAAAAACCGGTTCAGATTTAGATATAGCTCCCCTATATATATATATATATATATATGTATGTTAAGTTTCGTATGTTTTCGTCCGAATTAATGTAAATGGTACACCAAAGTACCTATATAACTTTCCTTTTGCAGAAAATTTGGCCTAGCGCACTGAATTGATCTTGGAGTGATGTGTGCCAAGTTTTATTGAAATCGGTTCAGATTTAGATATAGCACCCATATATATTTTCGTCCGATTTAATGTAAATGGTGCACCAAACGTTATATTTTTCATTCTATTTGCACGAGATTTGGCATAACGCACTGGATTGACTCCAGAATGATGTGTGGTAAATTTCTTGAAAATAGGTTCAGCTTTTGATATAGCTCCCATATATATTTTCGTTCGATTTTATGTAAATAGTGTACCAAAGCCCTATCAATGTGCACAAAATTTTGCATAACTAACTAAATTAAGTCCAGAAGGATTTGTGCTATGTTTCATGAAAATCGGTTCAGATATATATATATATATATATATATATTGCCCCGATATATATTTCCTTCCGATTTTATGTAAATTGTGCACCAAAGTCCCGATTTGCACCAAATTTGGTTTTGCTCATTGGATTGACTCTTGATTGATATATGGTAAGTTTCGTGAAAATCGGTTCAATTGTCGATATATATATATTTTCGTCCGATTTAATGTAAATTGTTCACCTGTGTTTCTTTCGATTTGGATGAAATTTCGCACAGCTCATTTATTTGGTCCAAAGACGCACCCTATTGAAATTGGGAAAAATCGGTTCAGATTTATATATATATATATATTTATGTCAAATGTTTGACAAGCTCGAAAGTTCACCATATCGGCTCTCTCCTTCTGGTTCCATCTTCACAAATCCACAAATCCACTTGTAACATTTTTGGCATAGGTAATTTTTATTGAGTATTTACAAAACGATAAAATAACAATTTGAAATCTGTAACTCACTCTTCTTTCTCTCTCACTGTCGATCTCTATTACATTTTATGATTTGTGCAATCGCCAGATCCCCAGATTACCCTCGTTTTATTTCATCTCTTAACAGTCCCATACCAATACTTGTATTTGCGATTTGAAATATGTGCCTTAAAGAAGTACCACCAAAAATTATTGCCCTCCATCGACAATTACTCAAGTGATGAAGTCTTATTTATTATCACCATAAAACAGTGGCTCCGATAATTTATACTGTCTGGTTTATAAATAAACGTATTTCATTTTGGTTTGACTCTTAAATACGGAAAAAATCTGCCACCAGTTGACTTTTGTCACAAATTCACAATCACACCTTTCCACAACGGATATTCATTCAATTCATTTATTTCCCTCTCGTGCGACCTCATAGGCACACACACCCGTACAGATGCTCACGTATCAGCTCCTCCGTGGTATTCCGTGCATATGGTTAGTACAGAACCATTAACAATCGCATGAAATTATATTGCCACGTATTTCTATTATGTGGTTGTTGTGTATGTATGTATGTGGCAGGCGGAGGTTGTATACGGACGTGTTATATTGCCTTGGCTTCTGAGCATCAGCCTCAGGAGGCCCTGTGTGTGTGTGTGCGTGTGTCTGTCTGTTCCGTGGTTTTGTGTATCAATACATTTCAATTCATTTCATTTCCGTTGCCATTCAAATTGTATGCATGTAGTTAGCTAGCTACCAAGCCAGCTGGCTGCTAGCGTTTGTATGTATTCACTCATCTTGTTTGCATTCCCTTTTCATCCCTCCCAACCCGCTCTACCATATTAGCTCGTGATAATTCTATACAATATTTTGTATGTTATATTCCTATCGCCAGTTGCGATTTTGTGGGTTTTCCTCTTTTTCATCACTGGCAAGCCCAATTGTGAAGAGTCAGCCAACCAGCCAGCCATCTAACCCCAACGAAATGGAGGGCGTCAAAAGGGCACATCTACAAGAGCGCAAAACCAGTAATAAAAAGAGGCAAACAACAGGCTAAAAACTAATTCAATATTCCAATTGTAACTCAATATAATGCACACTTTGAACTGCAATGAGCCAGAATAAATTCAATATCCTTTTCATGTTAGCAGTCATTCTCACTTGGGATGGTTGGGAATTCCCAATCATCGTCGCCATCATCACCATCACTTCCTCACTTCCTCGTGGATGGTATATATTGACACGTCGACACAGGTGGCAGGGCGTATACTCTTTAAATATATTTGCTTAATTCGCCCAGTCTTCATTTTTCTGTTCCCGCTATCGTCAGCTCGCTTGTTGTTATGCAAATTTTTTTATTTTGTGTAGCATTGTTATTATTCATGAAGTAACACGGAACCAGAACACGGAGGAAGTATTGAAGAACATCCGCCGGAAATCAAATAAAATATGTTTACACTAAATATTTCATAAAATAAAATTTGTTTGATTTATTCAATGATGGATTGTTCTTTTTTTGTGTATCCTTCACCATGAGGTGGATGTCGTAAATTTGTCAATCCGTTTGCAAATCCTCTATATATTTGTCAGAGACCCCATACAAGGTAGGAATACAATTATATATTGATTTGGTCACCAAAATAGTGTTCTCACCAGTATAGTGATCTCATACAATGGTACTATTCCTAGGATGTCTGTCATTTAAAAAGGTATACATGGACCTATGTTTTATATAATCAGTATTTTTTGATACTGTATGCTCCAGTAGAGAGGAACATGTATTCACACAAAAAAATTAATACAGGTCAGTTTTTGGCATAGCTCTCATATCTAGGTTCCACCCCATTTTTGCAGATTTTAGCAACTTTAAAAACTTCTTCGAAACACATGTTCGATAAAGTTCAATATTTTGAGGAATTCACCATATAAGGGTCCCCTCCCTCTCAAATTTAAGATATTTTTAATTCGAAGGTAAGGTATGAAAAGTTCAGACCGAACTTAAAGAAAAGCCTTGTCACTTCAGAGGATGCTCCTCATAGAACAGAACATTTTCTAGTTAAACAAATTACTGGAGGTTTGCCTTATAGAATAGAAGAATATAAGGTATGCTTTGTCATAGAAGAAAAGAGGGTCTGATTATATATTGAATATAGGGAGATAGTACCGTCTGTTCTTCTTGAGCCAAAATTATTTTTGTAGAAGAAAATTGCAAGGTCTTCTAATTGAAGTCAAACCAGAAGAGTTTTAGGAGGCCAATAAATTTTATAGAAAACAGTATGACTTCATACAGAAACCAGTAAAGATAGTTGTAAAGTCGGACGGGAGTGACTATATGAGAACCTTCAACCCTATATTATACCCATCGGACCGGTTGGTTTTACATTTTAGAATATCAGTAGGTCCTCTTAGGAAGCAGGTCGTCTCATATAGGACTAGTATTTCTTCTCATAGAAGATCGATATGTCCTATTGTAGAAGACAAGTTATCCTTCCTATATGTTACCAGTAAGTCTTTTATAGATCACCTTGGGGATGCCCAGCAAGTCCTCTTATAGGAGACTAGTATAACCTCTTACAACTAAGTATTCATATACGTATACTTGTAGAAGACCAGCAGGGTTTCTTTTAGAAGGTCAGTAGTGTTTCCTTAAAAGATGACCATCAGGTCTGCTTATAGAATGGCTAGTATGCCTTCTTATAGAAGCCCAGTAAGGCTTCTTATTATTTGTTAGAGGTTCCGATTTCTTATTATGATTATAAAATGTAAAGAATTTTTTTTATTGATAATATGCCATATATTAAATTACAACTTGGAAATATCACAAACTAGCATATGATCCCTACTTCGTTAAAGAATGTGGGAATTATCAAAATACCAATATCGACCATAATTAAAATTTTTTAACCCTTTTGTACCTTAGTACTCCTGTAATAGTTACTTCAAAAAATTTCCATATTTCAAGTATAGGTTCCCCAAATCTTATAGGTTCCCCAAATCTACCTTAACAATCATAACCAGTAAGGAAAGCAGTAATGTTGGATTGGGCCGACTATATGATACCCTTCACCACTTTGGGTATATTGTACATATGTATCCTTACACTTGCATGTCAATGTTCCCTCGAAGGAACGTACTCATGTCTTTCTGCAACCTGTGGTAAATTTAATTTCATTCTTGCAGATTTTGAATCGTCTGCGTACCATTGGACAAATTTATGGAAAACGATTCATAGCAAAATTGATACACGCTATTCGGTACGCCGCACTGTTAAAAATGTAATTTCAATCAGCCATCCGTTCAAAATACATATGGAAGATATGGCTGCATCTGCACCAATTTCAACGAAACGCAATAACGTCATTCAATTCCCAATTTGATACGTTGTGCAAAATTTCCTGTTAATCGGACAGACATTAGGAGTTTGGTGCACCATTTATGTAAAATCAGAAAAATATATGTGAACATATGGGAGCCATATCGAAGTCTGAACCGATTTTTTCTAAACTTAACACACTTCATTCTGGACTCAATTCAGTACGCTGTGCTAAATTTCGTGCAAATCGAAGGATACATAAAAAAATCTGACGAAAATATATATGGGAGATATATCTAATTCTGAATAGATTTTCACGAAACATAACACACATCACTCTAGACTTTATGCAATATGCTATGCCAAATTTCGTTCAAATCCAAGCATATATAGGGACTATGGTGGACAATTTACATAAAATCGAACGAAAATATATATATATATATATGAGAGCTATATCTAAACTTGAACCGATTTTGCCGAAATTTAGCACTTATCATCCTAGACCCAATTCATTACGCTATCCAAAATTTCGTGAAAATCGAATGATATAAAGGGATTTTGTCCATATTTGCCTAAAATCGGACAAAAATATATATGGGAGCTATATCTAAATCTGAACTGATTTTCACGAAACTTAACACACGTCTTTCTATACTTAGTTCAGTACCCTATGCCTATATCGAAATCTGAACCGATTTTTCCGAAACTCACCACTCATCATTCTAGACTCAAATTTCGTGCAAATTGAAAGATATATAGCCACTTTGGTGCACTCTATACATTAAATCTGACGAAAATATATATGGGAGCTATATTTAAATATGAACCGATTTTTCCCAATTTCAATATGGTTTGTCCTTGGGCCAAATAAATGAGCTGTGCCAAATTTCATCCAATTCGAATCAAAACTGCGACCCGTAGTTTGTTTACAATTTAACATGGACAGACGGACGGACGGACATGCATAAATCGACTCAGAAAGTGATTCTATGCATATTCTCAAAAATAACCATGGGCCTATCTCGACACCTATCTGACACCAATCCTACACCCCAACAGTGACCATAACTCCAAACTTTAAGATTCCAGTTCTATTGATTCACCCGAAATTCATATTGTACCAAATGTACACATAATTCCGAATTTCCTAAACTACCTTCTATACTCCAAAAGTAATCTTAATACAAATTTTAGGATTCCAGGTTTGTCAGTTCAACTAAATTAATAATGTATCTAATTTAGTACTTGTAAGTACAAATTTCAAAAACTACATCCATATCCCAATTCTACAAACCAACAGTAATCTTATTTCGAAAATTCAGTGTTCCAGCTCTATCGGTTATCCCAAATCTAAATTGTACCAAATTTAGTATCCATAAGTACAAATTTTTAATACTTACTGCATACCCCAATCCTACACCCCAACTTTGAACATAACTCAAAATTTGAGAATTCATAATTATACACGTCCAAAACCACCTCTTCATATTGACCGTACCTGATTCGCATTCCAAATTTTAAACGTATAGCTATATCCGTTCACATGCTACATAGTACAAAAATTTAGTACTTTTCGGATAATAACCATTCGAATTTCCACAAACCCCTTTGGTACATCTATTATATACTCCGTCAGTGACCCTCATAGTAAATTTAAGGGAACCCCCCCATTCTCAATTTTAATTCTTCAAAGTTTTCAATGGGCTGGTAAATCAATACCAATGCTTGTTAAGGTTTGTAACTTTGCACATATATATTTGAAGATTTAAAAGAGAAGAAAAATAATTTACAAAAAATTTTTGTTATTGTTTTGTTGTTGTTTTTTGTAATTAAAGAAAAGTCCTTATTTTTGATGGCGGGCATGATAACTCCTCACTGGAACATCGGAATCCGAAAATTCCAACGGTGTTAGAAAGTGTACATGTCTGGCACTCGTATGAACTAGGATTATTGACTTCGCTCTAAAATTAACAAAATGGTGGACCTTTGAAAAAATATGTTTGGAAAATCTCCGATTTTTTACTAAAAGCCAAGTTAACAAATAAGGTAGATCTTTACCGATTGGCTTTATCCTAGTTCATACGAGAGCTATACACTCCCAGAGAAACGTTGCAAAATTTGGAACCGATTGGATTATTAGTTTTTGAGTTATCGTGCCCGCCATTCGCAAAAAAATGTTTAGAGAAAAACGCGTTTAAAGTTTGAGAAGCCCTTCAGCCGTCACTTGATGCTGACACAATAAATCGGATATATCTTCAAGAGTTCTTGAGATTTTCACTTGAAATTTTGTAGGGGCATTCTTTAATCAGTGTAGATTCGAATTATATCAACAAAAATGTTGACCCCGAGAATAGGGGGGGGGGGGGTCCCCTTAAGTGCTCTAGGTCTACTGGTTCGCCAAACACAAAAGGTTTCCAATATAGTAATATTTAGTTCTTCTCGTGCCGTTCTAGTACGAATTTCCAAAAACCCAATCTTATCTGACACCTTTGGGCTAAGAGTGGCCGACACCCTAAATGTCAAGATTCTAGTTTTAGCCGCTTCTCTGGTCGTTGATAACTCTTTACGTCAGTCAATCCATTTACTTTTTATTAGTATTATCTCGACCTTAAATATTCATATTTTCTTTTGTTTAAACAATTTTCTATTGGAAATATAGTTGACATATACATATTTAAATACGAAACTCAAATTTACATTCAATTTTGTTATTATTTTTTTATTTTCTATTTCTGTCCAACACTTAGCACCCAATTACGATCAATCAATTGGAAAAACACACCCAAGGTAACTGGGATGATGATGATGACGATGACGATAACTCAAAGCACAATACTGGCCATAATTGAAATTGATAAACATTCAAAGAAACGAAAAAAAAAATCAAATCGAAATGATTTCCATTACAATCCAAAAACCAAAGACAGATAGTCAAGTAGAACTTTTACTATTTCAATGAAAGATTTTTGTTGTTTTTGTTCTAGTTAGTTTTACCCATAATGCTGGTTGTCGACATACTACAGACCAAAATAGAGAAAACCGAAAAAAATAGAACATAAAAATAATAAATTTCATTTCATCCATAAATTGTGTTCAATCAATGTCAACGAAATGGAATAACTTTTGCTTTTTCTACCTTGTCTATGTTATGAGTTTGTCTGTCCGTCCGTCCGTCCATTTCTCGTCTGCTTGTCCTTGTATGCAAGTTACGTTCTTCTTTTTTTTTTTGGTTTGCTTGTTTCGTCTCTAGTTTTCCCCTGCAAATTTGGAATGCATAGAAAACTTTCCTGGAAGCATAATTTGATGAATTATTCATCAATTTACATGGAACCAAAAATGATGGAACAAATTCAAACAGCATTTTTGTTGTATCGAGAACTGACTTTCCGACTTCTTTAATAGTTGATTTTTTTTTTGGTTATAATATTTGGTTTCATTTAATGTGACCTCTGGCTGTTTATTGCAGAAACAATCAATAGTTCGTTGTTGTAAGGGGTTTTCGTTTGCAAAAGGATGTAGAATAGTTGAATGGGTACCATATTGAGAAATTGAAAAATTTCATTTAATAAAAAATAATTGCTTGCATATTTTCTTTAAAGCTAGAAAGTGGGAGAACATTTTTAAATACAGTAACCATTTTGTTAGTTCTGATTTCTTCTATAATCAGTTTTTATACCCTTCACCACACTGTGGTACAGGGTATTATGTGTACCAAAGTCCCTAAATATATTTCGATGTGCACGAAATTTGGCATAGCGTACTAAATTAGGTCCAGAATGGTGTGTGCAAAGTTTCGTGAAAATCGGTTCAGATTTATATATAGCTCCTATATATATTTTCATCCGATTTAAGGTAATTTTTGCTCTAAAGACCCTATATATCTTTCGATTTGCACGAAATTTGTCATCGCGTACTGAGTTGCATCTATAATACTGTGTGTTAAGTTTCATGAAAATCGGTTCAGATTTACATATAGCTCTCATATATATTTTCGTCCGGTTTTAGGTAATTAGTGCACCAAAGTCTCTGAAAATCATTCGATTTGCACGAAATTTGTCATATCGTGCTTAATTAGAGCTAGAATGACGTGTGCTAAGTTTCGTGGAAACCGGTTCAGGTGTATATATAGCTCCCATATATATTTTCGTCCGGTTTTATATAATTGGTGCACCAAGGTCCCTATATATATTTCGATTTGCACGAATTTTGGTATAGGGTACTGAATTAAGTCTAGAATGATGTTGCTACTTCCTGAAAAAAAATCCGTAACTAAACAGGTTTCTCACCAATATCTCTTGAGGATTTGAAGCTATGGCTCTAAAAATTAT
>NW_026889272.1:0-12514 GCF_032173495.1 Musca vetustissima
TTTCAATAGGCTTCGTCCTTGGGCCGAATACGTGACCTATGCCAAATTTCATCCAATTCGGATTATAAATGCGACCTGTACTTTGTTTACAATTTAACATGGACAGACAGACAGACGGACGGACGGACATGCATAAATCGACTTAGAAAGTGATTCTATGCATATTCTCAAAAGGAACCATGGGTCTATCTCGATTATTTTTGCCTGTTACAAACATATGCACAAAGACATAATACCCTGTACCACAGTGTGGTGAAGGGTATAAAAATCGAAAATAGGAAAATGAATATCGAGTTCCTGTCTTTAAGAAACCACACTAAAATCTTAAGGGATATTTTATTGTTGTATCAGCTTATACTGCTGTGAATTTTTCTGCTAAACCGTTTCTTTTTCCAATTCCGGATCCCAAAATGCGGCAACCTGTACTGGTTGTGTTCAGTACAGTGGTTTTGACCGCGCAGTTGAAGAGGTGTATTGTGTCATGTGGAGCACTTTCACATGCCGAACAGATTCATCACGTCATTCATTCGTGACCAATTCAGTATTTGTTGCTGTGTTCTCTAATTGCTCCTTCAATTACATCAGTATGCAATTGCATTTAATTCTGCCTGATAGGTCCGTTAGTATACAGGATTTTTTTTGCACCTACGGACCTCTATCTACTGATTATGAAGATCCGTCCTTCCACCCTTCGTGTAACACTCAATCAGACATCGTATCATCATAGACATCTTATTAGGTAAACCCACAGGAAGGGGTTTTGTTTCCTCATGCAAATTTTATATTGGAGCATGAGAAGACACCCTGTTGCAGTCCTCAGGCGAGGTTCTGGCAGCATTGAATGTTTTCTCATTGCGTTGCACTAACGTTGGGCGGCCTATATGTTATGTTATATGAAAGCTTCTATAGTGACTTGAGAACCTTGTTCATCCTCTTGACGATATATAAGGCTATGGAATAGGAACCTTGTTGTAATTAGTGGTCCGAATTGTTGCGAATATTTCCATATTCCTCGTTTGGAAAACTCTGCTATGTCCGTGAGATAATTGAGTTCATATATCGTTGGCTCTGATGTCATGATGGTACAATCATCCGCGTACGTTATGATTTTAATGCCGTCCAATGGGGTGGAATTTCATAAACAGTTTCGTAGATGTCTTATTTCTGAATTCCACATCAAACTTGCCTGGAGAGTAATTTTTTCGACATCCTCGAACAGTTTGGTGTGATATCAAATGTCTTTCTTCTATCTCACGGCCTTTTCTGGTTCAGCCCTTCCGTTATATGGAAATGGCGTGATAAACTTTTGTTGTATTTTGGTGCTCTCGGAATCCATGTTGATGAACGGCAAATGAGTAGCATTCACAAATTCTAGGGAGTGGTAATACCACAAGAGTCTTAGCTGCTGGCCGCAAAAGTTCGATATTGGACGCCACCCTTGCCTGGCTACAGTTGCGAGACCACCCTGTCCATTGTCTAGAAATCGGGAATTATTTCCGAGGCTAACGAAAAATTGAGGCTTTGGTTAGATACACTACTCCTGACTTATTTAGCTGCTTCAACATCACCATAAATATCCCATCAGTTCCAAGAGCCTTGCATGATTTTGAGCTCTTGGTGACAGTTGTAACTTCTTACATCGTAAATTGTGGAGGTTCCTTCTCAACCTGAAATGATCTTAAAAGGTGCAATATTCTTCTCTTCGCCCTGTGATCTGATCATCCCTTTTTCCTGGGATAGAGAATGACTTAACCGTTGCCCACAAATTATTCAAACCGGTTGCATCCAGTTTTCCGGTTATGCTCGCCGATCTGTTCACTTAGGGTAAATACGTAACATATTCTACGGTAGAGCTTATAAATATTGGAAATTCTATTAAGACTTGACTATTCAACCTTCGGAACACATAAAAAATAATGGGATTGAAGTGTATCAGTGAAGGCGTAGTTTTTTTCTTTGTTAATTTCAGTTTAAAGACAAAATGATAATAAAATTCTACTTTGACCTACTTCCATATACATACTCGTTTACCACACAATCACAGATGAAACATTTATTAAGTGATTCGTCACTATTTTCAATTCCACACAAAGACGAATTCTGTCATCCGTTCAATACCATTTGAAAGACCTTCAACCATTCATTGTGTGTATATTGAGATCCATTCCATGAAATTAGATTTTCCAACAACTTGTATCGTCGTCCTGATTGTTTTCTGGTCTCATTAATTTGCCACAATGCCTTTTGTATGGTAAAATCAAGGGGACAATTAGGGAACCAACGAGACCAAGAAAAACGAGCTGGGTCAGCATTCAGTACAACTTAACATCATTCTAATGAGTTCTTCATTCTGAGATTAGCAAGTGTGTTTTAATTGGGAATCTACCAAAATGTCTTTTCACTTGTCAAAGCAACCGCACCACACAACACACAAACACTCTTGATGGACAATTGACAATGTGCAGCACTAAACGCCCTTACTCGCCTGCATTCGATCGCAGTAAAAGTAACATTTCTACTTTGGTTCGGCGTTAGTCATTTCTTTTGACAAACAAACAACAAAAACAATCAACTTTTACCAACGACGTTTCCAGGCAAACACACTCACACACACCCTCACACAAAAGTTGAAACATCAATATTGGAGTACATTGCCCACGGAAATTTGCAGTGGCAATTTACCCTTAGCCCATGTTTCATTTCTATCCTGACATTGAAGTTGGATTTTGTGCAATTGGAACAGTTTCAAAATCACTTACACTTTGTAAATGGTCGGAAATGGATAATTGCTTTAGAAACGACATTGGTCAAATTTCGAAATTGGTCAACTTTAGGAAATACAATTTTATCCGAAAATTGTAATCTAAAATGTGAAAAGAACGATGAATGTATGCCGCAGAAATGAATTTTGATTTAATAATGGTCTGCACTCTATTATAATTGCCTTCAAAACTGTTGGATCCAAACCAAAACAGATTATTGTGTTTATTATGACGACCGAAAATTATTTTCCTGTTAAACCTTTTAATTCCACGCTCTTTTCCGGGAATATAAGTAGTTTCACCCGCTAAATCCGAAAAGAATACAGCACTTTTAACTTCCTTAACAATATGCTCTGGATGTATCCTCCAACTATTTTTATACCCTCCACCATAGTATGGAAATATTCATTTCCGACCCTATAAAGTATATATATTCTTGATCAGGGTAAAATTCTAAGACGATCTAGCCATGTTCGTCCGTCCGTCTGTTGTAATTACGCAATCTTCTGAAGGAATTGAGATAGGGTGCTGAAATTTTGCATAGGTTTGTCTTTCGTCTGCAGGCAGGTCAAGTTCGAAGATGGGGTATATCGGTCCACGTTTAGGCATAGCTTCCATATAATAATACCTCCCAATTTTCGGTATTTTGGGGTTCTTGAGCGCGTTTTTCAACCGAACACGCTGAAAGTTGGTACATTGAGTTCTTATTGGGTACTTAATGTCTCCACAAAAAAATAAATATAAATATAGGTCCACATTTTCTGGTAGCCCCCATATAACGGTACCACCTAATTTTCAGTATTTTGGGGGTTTTATCGTATTTTTCCACCGATTTGGCTGTAATTTAGTGTTTTGAATTTTTAATAGGTACCAAATCTCTCCACAAAAAATTAAAAATATAGGTTCATTTTTTCGGATATCCCCCATATAGGGGTACCCCAAATTTTCGGTATTTAGGGGTTCTTGAGCGCGTTTTTCAACCGAATTCGCTGCAATTTAGTATTTCGTGGTCGTATATGGTAACAAATCTCCATACCAATAATTGTTAATATTCGCCCCCTTTTTGGGGTAGTCCCCATATAACCCCCCTTTTATACCCTCCACCATAGTATGGAGGGTATATTAATTTTGTCATTCCGTTTGTAACTCATCGAAATATTCATTTCCGACCTTATAAAGTACATATATTCTTGATCAGGGTAAAATTCTAAGACGATCTAGCCATGTCCGTCCGTCCGTCTGTTGTAATCACGCTATCTTCTGAAGGAATTGAGATAGGGTGCTGAAATTTAGCATAGCGCTGTCTTTTGTGTGCAGACAGGTCAAGATCGAAGATGGGATATACCGGTCCACGTTTAAGCATAGCTCCCATATAAGTGTACAACCCAATTTTCGGTATTTTAGGGTTCTTGAGCGCGTGTTTCAACCGAATTCACTGAGATTTGGTACATTGGGTTCTTATTGATCTACACAAAAAAATTATATATATGGGTCCACTTTTTCTGGTAGCCCCCATATAACGGTACCTCCTAATTTTCAGTATTTTGGGGGTTTTGATCGTATTTTTCCACCGAATTGCCTGTAATTTAGTATTTTGAGTTCTTAATAGGTTCTAAATATCTCCACAAAAAATTATGAACATTGGCCCATTCGAGCCCATATAAGGGTAACCCCAATTTTCGGTACTTAAAACCCACTAAAATTATAAATATAAGACCACTTTTTCTGGTAGCTCCCATATAAGGGTACCCCCAAATTTTGGTATTTTGGGTTTCTTGAGCGCGTTTTCAGCGGAATTCCCTGAAATTTGGTACATTGGGTTCTTATTGGGTATAATTTTCTATTAAAAATTATTGTTTACATAATCGGTTTGTAGAAATGTCGGTATAGATCCATTTTTTGGTATGTTCCCTATATTTTCATTTCAAGTACCTGTCAGTATATCTATGGTAGAGGGTATCCAAAGCTCGGCCCGGCCGAACTTAACGCTTTTTCAATTGTTTATATTAAAATAATTATAAGATTTGTTCCGTGTTTGGGTTTGTTTCTAAGATTCTGTTGTAATCATTTTATCTGCGGAAGATACAAAAAAAAAAACTAGAACATAAAATTCGATAATTCACCTTATATATATTCATATATATGAACTGTAAACCGCATTTAGGCCTAGCCCCTATGTGGGAGATACCAGAAGGAAAGGACCGATATTCCCCATATTCGAACTTGAACTAATTTTGGAAGAAATAATAAGATGGGCAAAGTATGGAAATCAAAATGTTTTTAAACAAATTGGGTCCAAATAAACATGGGGTCTAGGACCAATATTTAGAACCATAATCGGTTTATAGAAATATCGGTATATGTACACTTTTTCCCTATATTTTTATTTCAAGTACCTGTCAGTATATCTATGGTGGAGGGTATCCAATGTTCGGCCCGGCCGAACTTAACGTTTTTTCACTTGTTATTAAATCCTTCTGTATTCTAGGACTGAGATATGGTGTATTGTTTGTGTACTCTCCAACCTATTTCTAAGTTTTCCACACAATAAAATATTCACTTTAACTTTTTTCTTTCAATATATCGGAGGCTTGTTTGTCCATAACATCCTCTATACGTTTCAAACTAAAGTCCTGAGTCCTCATCAAAACACTGTAGTGATATTCCTTTTTGGGGCGATAAAAGATTCAATAGCATCATTCCCTGGTGGGAGCTATATCTGAACCGATTTCATAAAAACATAACACATGCCATTTTAGACACAATTAAATATTCTAAACAAAATATCGTGGAAATCATACAAGATCTATGGTGCACCATTTACATAAAATGAGACTAAAGTATATATAGGAGCTGTAATCTAGAATAAATTTCATACCCGCTGCTAATTTTCGTGAATATATAACAAACGCAGCCTCGTCGGTGCACCAATGGAAAAAATAGAAATGCGTGCTGTCATAAAATATTTACATAAAAAGGTTTATCGGGACAAGAAATTCCTAAATGAATGATCGACGAAGAAAAGTGCGTGAAATTGATAATATTATGGGCATCTTAAATGATCGAGTCCATTTAATTTTGAATGAAGAACTACAGATAAAAAAGTTTTCTGCAAGATGGGTGCCGCATATGTTAAGAGTCTATCAAAAACGCATAAGAAATAACATTTCTCAAACTTCATTGGATCGTTTTAAGCGAAATAAAACGGATTTAAGATACTGTTGATGAGACATGGATCCACCACAATGCTCCGGAGGCAAAAAAGAATCCAAACAATGGAGTGAAGCTGGAGGAAGTGCCCCAGTTTTTTGGGACATCAAAGGTATTTTATTGATTGACTATTTACAAACAATAAATTCAGATCAATTAATTTCACTGTGCAGCACTAAAATCTTGAACCAATCGAGACCCCCAAAATCTTGAAGCTTGTGATGGTGGAAGAAAATCCCTAGCTGGGTTTAGCATTATTAGCTAAGGTTTTTTTTAAATTAATTTTTAAAAATAGCACAATTTTCAAATAATACGTACGTATTATTGAGTCTATATCTCGTGAACTATTTGAAATATTGCTTTTCTCTCTTAAGCAATATTTTTCCTCTTAATTAGATCTAAAAATTTTCTCTTGAGATAAAATCAATGAAACAACACCATCATACTGAAAATAGCACAACTGCAAAAAAATTAAAATTTCGACATACTTTTTCCATGTTTAATTTTTACTTCAATTTTGTACCTATTTATTGAAAAAAGCATAGCAATTTTTATTTCTATAAACATACAATTGGGAGTGAATTTCTTTGGTTCATCTTGATGAATTTGTGAGGCTATAACTATGTGAAGGAGTCAACCAATGAAATCGGGGTTTTAAGAAAAGTTGTTTGATTTGCTATTGGCTATCTTCTTGTCATATACTGTTTGGCCGAGTCAGTAGCAGTTTCTGAAAAAAGTGTGAAAAACATGGAAAAAGTATGTCTAAATTTTAATTTTTTGCAGTTGTGCTATTTTCAGTATGATGGTGTTGTTTTATTGGTTTTATCTCAAGAGAAAATTTTTAGATCTAATTAAGAGGAAAAATATTGCTTAAGAGAGAAAAGCAATATTTCGAATAGTTCACGAGATATAGACTCAATAATAAGTACGTATTATTCAAAAATTGTGCTAAAACCCGCCCCAGTCGAATATTTAAAAAAAAACCTTAGCTAATAATGCAAAACCCAGCTAGGGATTTTCTTCCACCATCACAAGCTTCAAGATTTTGGGGGTCTCGATTGGTTCCAGATTTTAAAGTTGAAAAATGTGTCACTGTGTTTTAGATCAATTAAATGTATAAGTTCTAGAAAAACACCCTGGCTTACAAAAAAAGGTAGTTTAACAATGACTAAAATCAACAAATTAAATTACGAGTTGCTTGACCACCCACCTTATTCTCCTGATTTAGCTCCCAGTGACTTTTACTTGTTCCCAAACCTAAAAAAAATCCTTGCTGCAAGTGTTTTACCTCAAATGAAGATGCAATTACAGTTGTAAATCACTATTTTAAAGACATTCAGTTTATTGAATATTCACGAGATTATATAGAAAATCACTATTTTAAAGACTTTGAGGAAAACTATTTTAATCAAGGAATAACATTGCTAGAAAAGCGTTGGACCAAGTTTATTGAATATTCACGAGATTATATTGAAAAACCAGTAAGGAAAGTAGTAAAGTCGGATGGGGCCGACTATATGATACCCTTTCACCTCTATGGGTATATTAAACAGGACCATTAGCATGGAATTGGATGAAATAAAATATGTGATATTTATCTAAATGTGAATCTACCTAGATCTATCCATAAAGTATGTAAATCGACTTCAAACAAATATAAATAGGTCATCCGTTGGGCTATGTCTGTACTTCTAGAAATCGCAACTATATAAAACTTGACAGACATCATTCTAGGCTCAATTAAGTACGTTATCCCAAATTTCGTGCTAATCGAGTGATATATAGAGACTTTGGTGCACCATTTACCTTAAATCGGACGAAACTATATATGGGAGCTATATCTAAATCTGAACCGATTTACACGAAACTTGGCACACATCATCCTGGACCTAATTCAGTACTCAGTGCCAAATTTCATTCAAATCGAAAGATATAGAGGGACTTTGGTGCCCCATTTACTTTAAATCGGACGAAACTATATATGGGAGCTATGTCTAAATCTGGACCGATTTTCTCGAAACTTGGCAGACATCATTCTAGGCTCAATTCAGTACGTTATGCCAAATTTCGTGCAAATCGAAAGATATATAGGGACTTTGGGGCACCATTTACATGTAATCGGACGAAACTATATATGGGAGCTATATCTAAATCTGGACCGATTTTTACGAAACTTGGCAGACATCATTCTAGACCTAAATGATTAGGCTGCACCAAATTTCGTGCAAATCGAAAGATATATAGGGACCGTTTACATTAAATCGGTTAAATATATATATGGGAGCTATATCTAAATCTGAACCGATTTTTCCCAATTTCAATAGGGTTCGTCCTTGGGGCGAATAAGTGACCTATGCCAAATTTCATCCAATTCGGATTTTAAATGCGACCTGTACTTTGTTAACAAAAATACATGGACAGACAGACAGACGGACGGACGGACATGCATAAATCGACTTAGAAAGTGATTCTATGCATATTCTCAAAAGGAACCATGGGTCTATCTCGATTATTTTTGCCTGTTACAAACATATGCACAAAGACATAATACCCTGTACCCCAGTGTGGTGAAGGGTAAAATATTAATATTTTTGAAAAACTAACTATTATCTTTCAGGCTAAGAAGTTTCCGAACCGCCCTCGTAGGTAGAAGATCATATGTGGCCACCGACGAATATTTCAATATTTTGCAAAAGAAATGACCTACCTCACATCTATTTGGAACAAATTTTTCTGAGATTTTGTCCCACTCATTACATAATTATGCTTATAAATATTTAACTACTCTATACGTTATTTTAAAAATAATTATAAGCCACTGTGCCAACATAGTATGTTGCCACAGATCTTCTCCATCTATTGATGTCAACTCGACTCGAGAGTTCATTGAGAATGTAACATTGTCACACTTAAAACAGTCAATAATCCATGCATGTAAAATCATTTTCCATGTGGAACCATACATCAATGTTGCCCTGAGCTCTAAAAATACACAGACCCTTTAGCTGATACAGTTACCGCGTCTGGAGCCAAAAATGAGCAACTGTTTGTTGCTAATATCGTTACCCATGTATAGATTCAGTGGGATAAGTTTGTCGATGTTTCCCTGCCAAGTATACCTTAGTGCGTGTCCTTTAGCCAAAACAGTTTGTGTGTGTTCGTGTGTAAACGAATAGCTCCCCAAAGCGTAATGTATGCCATTTTAACAGGTGGAGGTCATTATGTTGTTTTGTATGCTCGTGTAAACATCGCACTAAACACTTTTGGGTATTATTAAATCCGCTTTCCTTCCAAATCTCGATATTGTTTGGTTGACCAAGAAAACAAACACATATATAGAAGAGGAGTTATATCCATTTGGTTATGTAAGGATTAGACTAGATAAGAGGATGGTATTTTTAGTACGAAACAAAGGTATAAGTAAACGGTATAAATTAAAAAAATTAAATTTATGATTATTTCCAACAAATTTTTCTTCATAGAATTTCGTTATTCCACGCCAATTTACCTTCATCTGATTTCTACAAGGTACGAGTGACTATTTTGTCGTGTTACATATACAATTCGTTAACAAATTGAAACCTTGGGGTTTTAAGAATGGAGAAGGCTGAGGTTAGTTCCATATTGTCTAAACATTCTATAAGGATAGATAGGTAAATGAAGCTGCTTTGGAATGAAGTTATATGGCTATTACTTACTTAGCTGGCATGTTAGAGAACGGTTGTTCAATAAGCCGAGCTTAAACCAGTAAGGAAAGTAGTAAAGTCGGACGGGGCCGACTATATGATACCCTTCACCACTATGGGTATATTAAACAGGACTATTACCATGAAATTGGATGAAATAAAATATGTGATATTTATCTAAATGTGAATCTACCTAGATCTATCCATAAAGTATGTAAATCGACTTCAAACAAATATTGGGCTATGTCTGTACTTCTAGAAAAAGCAACTACGTAATTCTATTCTCAATTTTGTAAGTTGTGCAAAATTTTATCTCAATCTGACTACATGAGGAGTTTGATGTTCAATTTACTTGAAATCTTGCGAAAATATATATGGAAGCTCTACCCAAATAGGTTATAGTATATAGTATAGGTTATAGTAATTTCAGAACGTTTTGTTCCTATCAGCCTATTGGTTCCTTGGTGCGTCAATTACTTAAAATCAAACTATAATAAAAGGGAGCTATATCTAAATCTGGACCGTTTTTCACGAAACAAGGCAGACATCACTATGCGCTCAACTCAGTACGTTATGCCAAATTTCTAAAGATATATAGGGACTTTGGTGCACCATTTACATGAAATCGGACGAAACTATATATGGGAGCTATATAGAAATCTGGACCGATTTTCTCGAAACTTGGCAGACATCTGTCTAGACTCATTTCAGTACGTTATGCCAAATATCGTGCAAATCGAAGGATATATAGGGACTTTGGTGCACCATTTACATGAAATCGGAGGAAACTATATATGGGAGCTGTATCTAAATCTGGACCGATTTTCTCGAAACTTGGCTGACATCACTGTAGCCTTAATTCAGTACGTTATGCCAAATTTCGTGCAAATCGAAAGATATATTGGGAATTTGGGGCACCATTTACATGAAATCGGACGAAACTATATATGGGAGGTATATCTAAATCTGAACCGATTTTCTCAAAACTTGACAGACATCACTCTAGGCGCAATTTCAGTGCCAAATTTCGTGCAAATCGAAGGATATATAGGGACTTTGGTGCACCATTTACATAAAATCGGACGAAACTATATATGGGAGCTATATCTAAATCTGGACCGATTTTCACGAAACTTGGCAGACATCATTCTAGACCTAAATGATTAGGCTGTACCAAATTTCGTGCAAATCGAAAGATATATAGGGACCGTTTACATTTAATCGGTTAAATATATATATATATATATATATATATATGGGAGCTATATCTAAATCTGAACCGATTTTTCCCAATTTTATTACGGTTCGTCCTTGGGCCGAATAAGTGACCTATGCCAAATTTCATCCAATTCGGATCTTAAATGCGATCTGTACTTTGTTTACAATTTAACATGCACAGACGGACGGACAGACGGACATGCATAAATCGACTTAGAAAGTGATTCTATGCATATTCTCAAAAGGAACCATGTGTCTATCTCGTTTCCTTTTGCCTGTTACAAACATATGCACAAAGACATAATACCCTGTACCACAGTGTGGTGAAGGGTATAAAAAGATTCCCAAGCGCGTCGGTCTTGTGCGAATTTTCTCCAATTTGAAAGGCCATTTTTCGAGATGTTGTCTTCTACTTGGTATTTCCATCTAGTTCGTGGCCTTCCCATACTGCGTGAACCATCAGTAGGCTTGCTTTTATATGCCTTTTGAGCTGGGGCATTCTCATTCATTTGCACAACATGGCCTAGCCTCCGTTGTCGCTGCAGCTCGATACGACTGGCTATGTTCATGTCCGCGTATAGATTGTAAAGCTCGTGGCTCATTCGACGGCGATATTCACCGTCGACGCAAATCTTTGGGATACTATTTTCTCTCAAACACCCCAAGAAATGCATCATTTGCTTGCACAAGTACCCATGCTTCAGATCCATATAACAGCACTGGTAGTATCAGCGCCTTGTAAAGTGTGTGTTTGGTCTGGCGGGAGGTGGCCTTGTTTCTAAACTGCTTACTTAGACCACAGTAGCATCTGTTGGTCATCACTATCCTTCTCCGAATTTCAAAACTTTTGTTATTCGTTCTCAAGTTCACAATCTACTGGAAGTCTTGCGCGTTGATACCATCAGCTTGGTCATCTCGCCATTTACTGCCAGACCCACTTTGGCAGACTCCTTCTCAATTTGTTCAAAGGTGGCTGTTACCGCTCTCATGGTTCCACCCATCATGTCGATGTTATCGGCGTAGGCGAGTAACTTGTGTTGTTTGGTGTACAGAGTGCCATTTCTGTTCACCTTTGTCGCTCTTATGGCCTTTTTCAGCAGGATATTAAAAAGATCGCTTTTGTCTGAATCCTCGTTCGGTATTGAAGGGCTTAGATAAGTCATTTCCGACTTTAACTGCTGACCTTGTGCCACTTAAAGTTATCCTGCATAGCCGTATTATTTTTGCACTAATGCTGAACGCAGAAATGGCTTTAAATACCTCTGAATGGATAGGGCTTTCGAATGCGGCTTTATAGTCGAAGAATATGTGGAATGTATCGATGTATGTTTCGTGGGACTTTTTCAGGATTTGGCTCGGAGTGAAAATCTGGTCAATGGTGGATTAGCCAGGCCTGAAACCGCATTGGTATGGTCCAATAATGTCATTGTCCATTGGCTTCAGTCGTTCACACAGCAAGCTGGATAGCACTTCATATGCGATGGAGACTTATTCCTCTATAGTTGGCACATATCATCACGTCCATTTTTTGTGCACGGGACATGCATTCCTCTAGCCAAATTGCACTAATCAGCTGGTGCATGCTCCTTACCAACATCTGACCACCAGTATTCAATAGTTCGGCTGGTAACCCATCGA
>NW_026889273.1:0-12798 GCF_032173495.1 Musca vetustissima
GGACCCTCTAAACAATAGGCGTGGATTTTTTAAATAGATTTTTTACAAGGACCCTTAAACAATAGGCGTGGATTTTTTAAATAGATTTTTTACAATAGATTTTTTAAATAGATTTTTTACAAGGACCCTCTAAACAATAGGCGTGGATTTTTTAAATAGATTTTTTACAAGGACCCTCTAAACAATAGGCGTGGATTTTTTAAATAGATTTTTTACAAGGACCCTCTAAACAATAGGCGTGGATTTTTTAAATAGATTTTTTACAAGGACCCTCTAAACAATAGGCGTGGATTTTTTAAATAGATTTTTTACAAGGACCCTCTAAACAATAGGCGTGGATTTTTTAAATAGATTTTTTACAAGGACCCTCTAAACAATAGGCGTGGATTTTTTAAATAGATTTTTTACAAGGACCCTCTAAACAATAGGCGTGGATTTTTTAAATAGATTTTTTACAAGGACCCTCTAAACAATAGGCGTGGATTTTTTAAATAGATTTTTTACAAGGACCCTCTAAACAATAGGCGTGGATTTTTTAAATAGATTTTTTACAAGGACCCTCTAAACAATAGGCGTGGATTTTTTAAATAGATTTTTTACAAGGACCCTCTAAACAATAGGCGTGGATTTTTTAAATAGATTTTTTACAAGGACCCTCTAAACAATAGGCGTGGATTTTTTAAATAGATTTTTTACAAGGACCCTCTAAACAATAGGCGTGGATTTTTTAAATAGATTTTTTACAAGGACCCTCTAAACAATAGGCGTGGATTTTTTAAATAGATTTTTTACAAGGACCCTCTAAACAATAGGCGTGGATTTTTTAAATAGATTTTTTACAAGGACCCTCTAAACAATAGGCGTGGATTTTTTAAATAGATTTTTTACAAGGACCTAAACAATCGTGGATTTTTTAAATAGATTTTTTAAACAATAGGCGTGGATTTTTTAAATAGATTTTTTACAAGGACCCTCTAAACAATAGGCGTGGATTTTTTAAATAGATTTTTTACAAGGACCCTCTAAACAATAGGCGTGGATTTTTTAAATAGATTTTTTACAAGGACCCTCTAAACAATAGGCGTGGATTTTTTAAATAGATTTTTTACAAGGACCCTCTAAACAATAGGCGTGGATTTTTTAAATAGATTTTTTACAAGGACCCTCTAAACAATAGGCGTGGATTTTTTAAATAGATTTTTTACAAGGACCCTCTAAACAATAGGCGTGGATTTTTTAATAGATTTTTTCATGGACCCTCTGAACAATAGGCGTGGTTTTTTAATAGATTTTTTCATGGACCCTCTGAACAATAGGCGTGTTTTTTTAATAGATTTTTTCATGGACCCTCTGAACAATAGGCGTGGTTTTTTAATAGATTTTTTCATTCAAAACTGATGTCATTCGTTTTATTTGTGACGATACCAAGGTATATAAAATCTTTGACTACCTCGAAGTTGTAGTTCTCAAGTACCACAGTTGGTCCGAGTCTACTGGACGTCTTGCGCGTTGATACCATCAGTTAGCTTGGTCTTCTTGCCGTTTACTGCCAGACCCACTTTGGCAGACTCCTTCTCAATTTGTTCAAAGGTGGCTGTTACCGCACGCAATTTTCGGCCCATCATATCGATATCATCGGCGTAGGCGAGTAACATGTGTTGTTTGGTGTACAGAGTGCCATTTCTGTTCACCTTTGTGTCTCGTACCTTTTTTTTAAAAAATATCACACTACAAACTGTCACCTTGTCTGAATCCTCGTTTGGTATTGAAGGGCTCCGATACGTCTTTTCCGACTTTAACTGCTGACATTGCTGCATAGCCGTATTAATTTTGCAGGAATGTCGAACGTAAACATGGCTTTAAACACTTCTGAACGGATAGGGCTGTCAAATGCGGCTTTATAGTCGACGAATAGGTGGAATGAGTCGATGTGTTTTTCGAGGGTATTTTCCAGGATTTGGCGCAGAGTGAAAATCTGGTCAATTGTGGATTTGCCAGGTCCGAAGCCGCATTGGTATGGTACAATAATGTCATTGACCATTGGATTCAATCGTTCACACATCACACTGGATAGCACATTATAGGCGATGGGAAGAAGGCTAATTCCCCTATAGTTGGCACATAGTTGTCTCCTTTTTTGTGCACGGGACACAGGATGCTGAAGTTCCAATCATTGGGCATGTTTCTTCATGAAGTCCGAATTTTCCGATGGTGGAATCAAAGATAGTTTCCCTTCCGATTTTTGCATTAAAATCTCCTAGAAGAATTTTAATGTCATGGCCAGGACAGCGTTCATTTGCTGTTTTTTCTAGGCGCTCATAAACTATGTCTATGGTCTGCTCATTTTTGTTTTCGGTCGGAGCATTGGCGCAAATAAGACTGATGTAGAAGAACTTCGCTTTTATGCGGATTATAGCAATTCGCTCAACTACTGGAGTGAACCTGGGGGCGAGGTCTTTTATACTCCTGTTAACCATAAATCGGCAGCCAAATTCATGTCTCATTTCATGTCAGCTATAATACAGTGCGTAATCGTCTGATTTACTTACGCCTACCCCTTTCCATCGCATTTCCTGTAAGGCAATAATGTCGGCTTTGTGCTTCTTAAGTACATCCGCCAAACCGAAAACTGCGCCTGTTCTGTACAAGGTGCACACATTCCAAATGGAGATTCGCAGATCGTGGTCCTTTATACGTTTGCGGGGGTCGTCGACATTAGGGGGGTTTGGTTTTCTTTCTAATTAGATTTTTTCAAGTACCAAATGATTAAAAGTCTTAAAAATTCGTATATTATTGCTCTATTTGTTACGACTCTGCTGGGTATGACACTTTTCAAGCATTGGATTGTCTTACCTTTATTTCATTTCTTTATTGTTTTAGTTTTTTGTTCTGGTCGTTCTTTGTTTTCAACTAAATGAACTTTAGATATCATACATCTAGAATAGAAAAAACGAACGAAGATAATGATACAATACGATTTTCCTATTTGTTTTTCATTTCTCTTTTTCCAAAAAGTTCAGATTCCGAACTAAAATAAAAACAAAGTAAACTAAATTCATTTGTAAAATGACTCAATCGAAGAAGATGTGCGTATATAAATTAACGGAAACTTTACTTTGGTTTTAAAAAATGCATTGGAAAAGTCGGACTACAGTAATAAAAAGTCGTAACTCTCAGATGTTCACTGTTTTGTCTCGATGTAAGTGTCCATTTATGAATGTGCCGAACTCAGATTATACTATTGATTGTATATTGAATTTCCGAATTTTACATTTTCAAATCTGTAAAACAAACACAATTTTCATACCACCATCTCGTAATTGCCACAAGCCTCATTCGCAAACAAATAAATAAACATTATTGTTGCATATCGCATTTTGTATTGGACTGAGAATGTAGCCTCAAATGAAATGTAGATAAGCTACGAAAATATCATTAATTATCCTTGTTTGGTTTGGTTTAGATTCGTTTGAAATTTTTTTGTTTGTTTTCGATTTTCCTCCAGCTTTATAATTTTCTTGTTTTTATCCTGACTGACTTTTTCCTGTTTGTTGATTACAAACAAACAATAACAGTCATTAGATATGTTTTGTCCATACTAACACCATTAAGTGGAATTTGGTTACATAAACTAAAGCATTTTCTAATTCTTAAATATTGACAAATTATGAAGGTAAAATAATCAATGGAAGCCATGTCTATAATAATGACTTAAAATTCCTATTTGTAAAAAGTTATCCAGGAAGAAGTGTTATTTTGAATTATCCGTTATATAAAGTGATAGCTACTATTTTTACGGGCTTTCTCATTAAAATTTTATAATCATAATCTATACCATTAAATTAAATTATTAAAATTCACCACAATAAGTTAAAAGGTGTCAGTTGGTTTTTCCGACAAATATATATCTTCAGCCATATATTTTCGTATATACTTATATCGCCATATTTCCAACTTGGTTTTTGCTCGAAAATAGGCGATATTTCTATTGACATATTGGATATAGTTCCCATGCATAAGAGTCAGAATGAAGTCCGAAAATTCTACCAACGGATAAAACACCAAACCGAAGGTTTTGGAGCAGGCACATCCTGGTGACAGATACAGACAGCGTGCTGAGGATATGGTAGGAGGATTTTGAAAAACTTCTGGTATCAAATAGTAGCGGTGAAGAGGATACCCCAGAACCAATAATAGATGATGGTATAGAGTGTATACCACCTAGCCAAGATGAAGTCAGAATAGCAATCAATCGGCTGAAGAATAATAAAGCAGCAGGTGGGTTGCAAGCCGAACTATTCAAGACTGGTGGCCAGATGCTGGTAAGGAGCATGCACCAGCTGATTTGTACAATTTGGCTAGAAGATATTCTTGCAATGATTGGAACCTCAGCATCCTGTGCCCTGTGCACAAAAAAGGAGACAAGACGATATGTTCCAACTGTAGAGGAATAAGACTCCTTCCCATCGCATATAAAGTGCTATCCAGCGTACTGACATTATTGGGCCATACCAATGTGGCTTCGGACCTGCCAAATCCACCACTGACCAGATTTTCACTCTGTGCCAAATCCTGGAAAAAAACCACGAAAAACACATCGACACATTCTACCTATTCGTCGACTATAAAGCCGCATTCGACAGCCCCATCCATGTCGGCGTTTGGCATTCCTGCAAAATTAATTCCCTTTAATACCGAACGAGGATTCAGACAAGGTGATAGTTTGTCGTGGGTCTGGCAGTAAACGGCGAGAAGACCAAGCTGAGGCATCAACGCGCAAGACGTCCAGTAGACTCGGACCAACTGTGGAACTTGAGAAATAGTCAAAGAGATAGTCAAAGATTTTTTATACCTTGGTACCGCCATAAATAAAACGAATGACATCAATTTTGAAATTCGGAGAAGGATAGTATTGGCCAACCGGTGCTACTATGGTCAGAGCAAACAACTCAAAAGCAAGTTCACTTCCCGCCAAACCAAACTCACACTCTACAAGACGCTAGTATCATCGTGCTGATATATGGATCTGAGGCATGGGTACTTACGCAAGCAGATGAAGCTGCTCTTGGAGTGTTTGGGAGAAAAATTCTCCGAAAGATCCATGAGCCGATCTGCGTTGACAGTGAATATCGTCGTCGAATCAAACATGAGTTGTACCAGCTATTCTCGGACATCAACATTGTTAGACGTATTGAGAGTATGTTGTGAGAATGGATGAAGATGCTCCAGCCCAGAAGGCATATAAAAGTGAACCAAAAGGAGAAGGCCACGAATACGATGGAAATATCAAGTCGAAGACAACATTGCCGAAAATGGTCTTTCAAATTGGAAAAACTGCGCAAAAGGCCGACGCACCTGGAAATCTTTTTATACCCTTCACCACACTGTGGTATAGGGTATTATGTCTTTGTGCATATGTTTGTAACAGGCAAAAGGAAACGAGATAGACCCATGGTTCCTTTTGAGAATATGCATAGAATCACTTTTTAAGTCGATTTAAGCATGTCCGTCCGTCCGTCTGTCTGTCCATGTATTTTTGTGAGCAAAGTACAGATCGCATTTATGATCCGAATTGGATGAAATTTGGCACAGCTCATTTGTTTGGTCCAAGGACGAACCCTATTGAAATTGGGAAAAATCGGTTCAGATTTAGATATAGCTCCCATATATAGTTTCGTCCTATTTCATATAAATTGTGCACCAAATTCCCTATATATCTTTCGATTTGCACGAAATTTGGTATAACGTACTGAATTGGGCCTAGAGTGATGTCTGCAAAATTTCGTGAAAATCGGTCCAGATTTAGATATAGCTCCCATATATAGTTTCGTCCGATTTCATGTAAATAGTGCACCAAAATCCCTATATATCTTTCGATTTGCATGAAACTTAGCAGACATCACTGCCAAGTTTCATGAAAATCGGTCCAGATTTAGATATAGCTCCCATATATAGTTTCGTCCGATTTCATGTAAATTGTGCACCAAAGTCCCTATATATCTTTCGATTTGCACGAAATTTGGCATAACGTACTGAATTGAGCCTAGAGTGATGTCTGTCAAGTTTCATGAAAATCGGTCCAGATTTAGATATAGCTACCATATATAGTTTCGTCCGATTTCATGTAAATTGTGCACCAAAGTCCCTATATATCATTCCATTTGCACGAAATTTGGCATAACGTACTGAATTGAGCATAGAATGATGTCTGGTATGTTTCGTGAAAATCGGTCCAGATTTAGATATAGCTCCCATATATATTTTCGTCCGATTTAATGTAAATGGTGCACCACATGTATCCTTCGATTGGCACAAATTTTGGCATAGCGTTCTGAATTGATGCTGGAATGATGTGTGTTGAGTTTCGTGAAAATCGATTCAGATCTAGATATATATTTTCGTCCGATTTAATCTAAATAATGTACCAAGTTCTTATGTTGCATAGCGTTTTTAATTTAATCCAGAATAATGTGTGCCAAGTTTAGTGAAAATCGGTTGAGATTTAGATATAGCTCTTTATATTATAGATTGATTTTAAGTAATTGACGCACCAAGGAACCAATATATGGCTGATAGGAACAAAACGTACTGAAATTAGTATAACCTAACCTGTGACAAGTTTCGTTGAAATCGGTTCATATTTAGATATAGTATCCATATATAAGTAAATTGTGCATCAAACTCCTAATATTTGTTAGATTGACATCAAATTTTGCACAACGTACAAAATTGAGCATAGAATAACGTAGTTGGGTTTTCTAGAAGTACAGACGTAGCTCAACGGATGAACTATTGACATTTGTTTGAAGTCGATTTACATACTTTTGTTCAATTGTAACAAACAAATGACATGTTTATGGATAGATCTAGGTCGTTTCACATTTAGGTAAATATAACATATGTTATTTCATACAATTTCATGATAATAGTCCTGTTTGGCCCAAAGATATTTTCCCTCCCGGTTTTTGCATTAAAATCTCCTAGCAGAATTTTAATGTCATGGCCAGGGCAGCGGTCATATGCTGTTTCTAGGCGCTCGCAAAATATGTCTTTGGTCTGTTCATCTTTATCTTTGTTCGGAGCATGGGCGCAAATGAGACTGATGTAGAAGAACTTCGCTTTTATACGGATTATAGCAATTCGCTCATCTACTGGAGTGAATCTGGAGACGAGGTCTTTAATTCCCCGTTAACCATAAATCCGCAGCCAAATTCATGTCTCGTTTCATGGCAGCTATAATACAGGGCGTAATCATCTGATTTACTTACGCCAGTACCCTTCCATCGCATTTTCTGTAAGGCAATAATATCGGCTTTGTACTTCTTGAGTATATCCGCCAAAGCGAACACTGCGCCTGTTCTATGCAATATGCGCACATTTCAAGTGCAGATTCGCAGATCGTTGTCCTTTGTACGTTTACGGGGATCGTCAACATTAGGTAGGTTTGGTTTTTTTTTTCTTTGCTTTTTAATAGTAGGTTGGGTTTTCCGAGTGTGGGCAATTAACCCGACGCCTCAACCAAATTTTTTATAGTTCTTATGAGTGAACTCGCGATACATATTAGCTCACTTTTTCATCGGGTGAATAGCTCCCTTAGTGGCACCGCGGGTAGGTCAGTATACACAATTGAGATGAAGGAGGGACCAAGATAAGCCTGGACTTCGCCATGTTAAGGTCAATCAGAGCCGTTGCTTGGTATCTATCCTCCCCTACGCCACCCAGATACCCTTTACCGTTTAAAATATGTGAAATTCTGCATATAATAATGGCATCTAGAGTGACTAGAAAATCTGACAAAAGTAATTTCTCACTTCATTGCACCCCCTAAATATCATCGAAAATTATAGGCTTCGTCCATGACCACAATACTCGAGAAGGTGGAAAATATTGCCCAGACTCAGAATATAGATCCGCAGAAAGATAGAATTGGTTAGAGTCCTTTTGGTATTTTTCGTAACCTTATAGTTTCATCAAATCCAGCCTTAAAGTGCATCTACGTACCAATACTGAGTCAGCTTCAACCTCTTCGTCGCATTTTCAAATGAATGCGTGTTCATGAATTTGAATCAAAAACCAACCTCCTGCCAAAAGCTATTTATATCGTTGAATTGGGTCTTAATGAGAATATTTCACTCTAAGTTCGTGAGAACTTATGACATGCATAATCGGGAAAACTACTCCTCAAGCTCCGAAGAAGATGAACCAAATCACAACAATAGGCTGACAGCCTTTTGTGCTTTATATGTTGGGGTATATCTGAAATAATATAGTCATTGATTACACTGGGAAAAGAAGGATTATAATTTTTTTTGTTCTTAGATATTAACAAAAATTTTTCCTGGGAAATGAAAATAAAACCTATTTGAAAGCTATGCTACTAAAAGTTTCAAGGGTCGCTTCAAGTCTGCCCAACATGAGAGTTGCCCATTCGTTTTTATAGCCTTCACCATACTGTGGTACAGTGTATTATGTCTTTGTGCATATGTTTGTAACAGGCAAAAATAATCGAGATAGACCCATGGTTCCTTTTGAGAATATGCATAGAATCACTTTCTGAGTCGATTTATGCATGTCCGTCCGTCTGTCCATGTTAAATTGTAAACAAAATACAGGTCGCATTTATCAACCGAATTGGATGAAATTTGGCACAGCTCATTTGTTTGACCCAAGGAGGAACCCTATTGAAATTGGGAAAAATCGATTCAGATTTAGATATAGCTCCCATATATATTTTCGTCCGATTTAAGGTAAATGCTGTACCAAAGTCCCTATATATCTTTCGATTTGTACGAAATTTGGCACAGGGTAATGAATAAGGTCTAGAATGATGTCTGCCGATTTTCGGTTCATCGGTTCAGATTTAGATATAGCTCCCATATATATTTTCGTCCGATATAAGGTAAATGGTGTACCCAAGTCCCTATATATCTTTCGATTTGCACGAAATTTGGCGCAGCGTAATGAATTAGGTCTAGTATAATGTGTGCAAAGTTTCGTGAAAATCGGTTCAGATTTAGATATAGCACCCATATATATCTTCGTCCGATTTAAGATAAAGTGTGTACCAAAGTCCCTATATATCTTTCGATTTGCACGAAATTTGGCACAGGGTAATGAATAAGGTCTAGAATGATGTCTGCCAAGTTTCGTGAGATTTAGATTTAGATATAGCTCCCATATATAGTTTCGTCCGATTTCATGTAAATGGTGCACCAAAGACCCTATATATCTTTCGATTTGCACGAAATCTGGCATAACGTACTGGATTGAGCCTAGTGTGATGTCTTCCAAGTTCCGTGAAAATCAGTCCACATTTAGATATAACTGTCATATATATTTTCGTCTGATGTCATGTAAATGGTGCACTAAAGTCCCTATATATCTTCCGATATTCACGAAATTTGGTGTAACGTACTGAATTGAGCCTAGAGAGATGTGCTAAGTTTCGTTAAAATCGGTCAAGATTTAGATATAGCTCCCATATATAGTTTCGTCCGATTTCATGTAAATGGTGTACCAAAGCCCCTATATATCATTCGATTTGCACGAAATTTGACATAACGTACTAAATTGAGCCTAGAATGATGTCTGCCAAGTTTCGAGAAAATCGGTATAGATTTAGATATATCTTATATATCCACATATATCTTTCGATTTGCATGAAATTTGGACTGAATTCGTGCTGGAATGATGTATGCTGAGTTTCGTGAAAATCGGTTCAGATCTATATATATATATATATATATATATATATTCGTCCGTTTTAATCTGGATAATGTACCAAAGTTCTTATGTTGCATAGCGTACTGAATTTAATCCAGAATGATGTAAGCCAAGTTTCGTGAAAATCGGTTGACAGTTAGATATAGCTCCCTTATATTGTAGATTGATTTTAAGTAATTGACGCTCCAAGGAACCATTATATGGCTGATAGGAACAATACGTACTGAAATTAGTATAACCCTAACCTGTGACAAGTTTCGTTGAAATCGGATCATATTTGGATATAGCTTCCATACATATTTTTGTCCGACTTTTAATAAATTATGCATCAAACTCCTCATGTTTGTAAGATTGGCATCAAGTTTGCACAACGTACAAAATGAGCATAGAATAACGTGTTTGCGTTTTCTAGAATTACAGACATAGCCCAACGGATGAACTATTGATATTTGTTTGAAGTCGATTTACATATTTTGTCCCATTGTAACAAACGAATGACATGTTTATGGATAGATAGATCTAGGTCGTTTCACATTTAGATATATATCACATATTTTATTTCATACAATTTCATGATAATAGTCCTGTTTAATATACCCATAGTTGTGAAGGGTATCATATAGTCGGCCCCGTCCGACTTTACTACTTTCCTTACAGGATTTTTTTACGGAAAGCGATTGCATGAGTATAGCGTCGGATATGTTTCGATAAAAAGAACCGTTAATTTCTGATCAAAAACTGAACCATTTATTACTGACTATATTGTTCCCTTTAAAGAAATCCGCCTCAGGTCGTTTTGTTTTCGGCCGCAAACTCACGCACAATCGTCGCAATTGAGAAGCACAATCCATATTTGGTTTTTGCAAAATTCTGTACGTACGGTCCTACCACCATTTTCCAACATTTTGTAATGGTGGTAGGACCATGAACATACAGAAAATTTTGGTAGGAATCTGAATTTTGGTAGGAAGATTTGACAATATAGAATTCTCTTAATGCACTCAGATATGCTATAATCTTCTAAATTCCAAGAATGGGGCCTGAGAAATCATATTACAAGGAATTTTAAAAATCCCATTCTTTATTTTTTTAATATATCCTCTTCATATATTTAGTTCTAAACTTTTATCCACATTTTTCAATAAACTGATTCTCATCCTCCATACCTTTAACCTCTATTTTCAATTTCCTTTTAGACTTTGACACCAAATTTGGTTATTACTTTTTGTTGTTGTTTTTGTTAAACGATTATTGTGTGGTACGTGCCGTTTTCCTAATTGCTACTTGGCAAGACATCTTCAAAGACTATCGAAATGTCAATTTCAAGTCGCTGATGTCTTTGTCCTGGCGCCATATTTTACATTTTGATTGACTTTGATGCCGAGAACTTGGTGGCGGCGACGGTGGTGCTTATGATGCAGCGATAACGTTGCAATTTAGCGACTCCCTAAATAGTTTTGCCTTTTTTTCGTCTCATTAATTCATCATGCAGCTAAGGTTCCAGCTAAAATTGGAATGCCATTTTAAAAAGTGTTAAATGGCTTCATATGTCCGCCACTAATTGTTGCCGTCGATATGGATGGTTATTTCTGTGTGTGAGTGTATGAGTCTGGAGTCTAGTCTTTGTCTGGCCGGCCGGCCGGGTGGCTGTCGCCTTTAATCCTTTTATGGTTAAAAAATGTTTAAAATGGTCAATAGTGTTTAGGTTTTTTTAAGAAACTTAAAATTATTTTTTTTCGTTGTTTTTGTTGTTTTGTAAATTAAGCTAGGATTGTACGAGTGGAGACAATTATTGTTGAAGGAACGTCATACGTGTGGCTATTATAAAAATAAATATGGGGGTGACGTGATTTTGAACGTGAGTCTGTCTAACGATAATTGCCACTTGATATGCTGTAAACGAAATAACAATCATTTATTGTGACAAGAGCTGCTTAGTTTGATTGGACCCGATGATGATGACGATAATGATGGAATGTTTGCTAAGTATGGAGGAATCTGTTTAAAATGGTTTACAAGGATATTTTCTGAGAATGAAAACAAATTATTGAAAAAAATATTCTTTAAAAAATCCACGCCTCTTGATATGCCTGAAAAAATATTATTTAAAAAATCCACGCCTCTTGATATGCCTGAAAAAATATTATTTAAAAAATCCATGCCCCTTGATATGCCTGAAAAAAATATTCTTTAAAAACCTACGCCTTGTATTGGACCCTGAAAAAAATATTCTTTAAAAACCTACGCCTTGTATTGGACCCTGAAAAAAATATTCTTTAAAAACCTACGCCTTGTATTGGACCCTGAAAAAAATATTCTTTAAAAAATCCACGCCTCTTGTAATGCTTGCCAAAAATATTCTTTAAAAAATCCACGCCTCTTGTAAAGCCTGAAAAAATATTATTTAAAAAATCCAAGCCTCTTGTAAAGCCTGAAAAAATATTCTTTAAAAAATCCACGCCTCTTGTAAAGCCTGAAAAAATATTCTTTAAAAAATCCACGCCTCTTGTAAAGCCTGAAAAAATATTTTTTAAAAAATCCACGCCTCTTGTAAAGCCTGAAAAAATATTCTTTAAAAAATCCACGCCTCTTGTAAAGCCTGAAAAAATATTCTTTAAAAAATCCACGCCTCTTGATATGCCTGAAAAAAATATTCTTTAAAAAATCCACGCCTCTTGTAAAGCCTGAAAAAATATTCTTTAAAAAAATCCACGCCTCTTGTAAAGCCTGAAAAAATATTCTTTAAAAAATCCACGCCTCTTGATATGCCTGAAAAAAATATTCTTTAAAAAATCCACGCCTCTTGATATGCCTGAAAAAAATATTCTTTAAAAAATCCACGCCTCTTGTAATGCTTGCCAAAAATATTCTTTAAAAAATCCACGCCTCTTGTAAAGCCTGAAAATAATATTCTTTAAAAATCCACGCCTCTTGTAAAGCCTGAAAAAAATTCTTTAAAACATCCACGCCTCCTGAAGACTCTCTTAGGGACTCCAATAAAATATTCTTTAAAAAATCCATCCCTCTTCGAAAAAATATTCTCCACATCCCTAGTCAAGAATCATACTCACCTTT